>NC_051125.1:670733-927077 GCF_014839805.1 Manduca sexta
AAAGATGTTTTATTTTTAACAGGTTTCCTCTAAATTTAAATCCTACAATATGAGATATAGGTACTTACTCCAATTATTAGCAGTAGGTTTATTTTGTTTGAACGTATTAATCTCAGGTAGGGCTAGATCGATTTTGGAACGTGTTTCATTAGTCGAAAGCCACATTATGAGTGACACAGATGACTTCTGAATGTCATAAGCTTCTTTTATCCTGGGAAAATATTTATCCCATAAGTTTATTTCAGCCGCAAGCAAAAGTTCATAATTAATAAAATAATAAATAAAACAATGAAATTGTTTCTAGTAAGTATTAATTTTTATTTAAAATCAAAATTTCACTTAACAGTCTGATATCGATAAAAATAATTATGTCTAAATACATAACAAAAGCCGAACATAGAGGTACGTAGGTACTTAATTAATACCTTATCGATTTCGCTTTATAATACTGAAAATGGCTAAGAGATTTCTCTCTATTGTCACCTTATTCATTAATCATTTTTCATAATCGTAATTATAGTAGTGTTTATGAACTAAAATATTTATTTTATATTTGGTTATATAACGACATTTCTTTTAACTTATAAATCAATGGAAATGTAAAGATTTCTTTTACATATCTTCTGATAACTTCAAAAGATGTAAATTGATTGTTTTACTAATTTTCACATAATATGACATTAATAAAATGGTATTTCAAATCTCCCAGCCATCTTCAATCCTATTTATTCGCACACACAAAAGGCATTCTGTATAAATGCAACACGAAAGCACTTTATAGATGGAGACGTAAATCTAATGGATATTTTAATAGAATTAATTACAACAAATATTTTGGTATAGGTCTACGAAAGAAATATTAAATTTTTATTTTAACTGTATAAAGCAAAAGCTTCATGGCAAGGTTTTGAAATAAAAATTATAGTTATTCGGCTTCTATTCGGCAGGTCTATTATGCAGAATTTTTAACATAGAATATTTTCTACGTCAAATAAAATCTTTCGATTTTTGTTATACTAACTTTTGTATTTTTAGTGTCTGACTGAATCATTATATAAAATTACGGTATTGATTTTTTTAGGCTATTTGCATATCAATTTTAATTTCATCTAATAAGTAACAAAAAATAAATAATTTATGTAAAAATAGTCTTATCTTTTAATAGCACTTAAACTTTCGAGGCGTATTAAAGAGATCATAAACAAAATGCGTGCACTTGCTACATATTTGTTATATTAGGGAAAAGATATTTTATTATATATCTTGAATTCTCATTTCTAGCTCTTAATATCTGCTATCAGTGACGCAGCGCGCTAGACTGATGATCTTTTTGTATTTTTTCTTTTTATTTGCAAGCGACTTAGCGTGAATTACTTTCATCCTAAATAATATAATTCGTTTCTCCGTTCTTCACCATCAATTGTAAGATAAAATTATTTTACAACTATGTTGATAAAAATTGCACTTACATTCTGCGAGCTTAAATAGAAGTTTGATTCGTAAATCAAAGTAGTATGGGCCCTGGAAAATATATTATGCTTCTTCAAAAAGTAAATAAAAATATATACGTACCTACTTCTTACTTATTAAGGTAAACTATATGAATGAATATATACGCTAGCAAATGAGGTCGAATATGGCTCTACAATCCTTGTAACCAAGGCTGGCCTTAGCTGTTCAGGCGTCCTGAGTGAAAACATTTTTACCCCTTTTTTAGCTCCCAGTTTATGCCTATAACGCCTTTCTAATGCCTTTGGCGCCTTTCCTAGACCTGGGTCCACAGCCGATCTCCCGACCTGCCCCACTCTACAGCCGGAAGTGTCCCTAACATCCTTCTGTTTTTCTAAAAACATAATATCAATTTATTATTACGCACTCCAAACACCTAAAGCAAGGCAAACTGTATTAAATCGTTTCGTTGTTTAGGTACATTTTTTATCAACACAGTGCGTTTTCCATCGCATACTACTACCGTATCTATGCGTATTGCGTACGTTAGTTATGATATGGGATATTTTAGGTACATTTCAATCTGTATTTCTAAATCTCCACGATTCACACCGTACTGAAGACACACTAATGTCGGAAGTAATAATATTATTTTAAAGAATATTTAAGAGTATTTTCTGTTTCCCTATATTCGTGAAACAGAATACCTATAGGAAAAATAAAATAATATTGAAATTTCGACACTAACAACCAAGCAGGCTGTAGGTAACTTTAAAATTCTATTAGTGAATTATCACTTAGTGATAGTCACTGAATCACACGAATGACTTATTGCTCGGAAAACGACACGAGGGGTGACAAAATGTATCTTCAGTACGTTGTAAACTACGTTACGAATGCAACGCTAGTATTCTGACGAATGTGAAAGTGGTATAAGTAATGATTGCTTTTGCTTTGGTCGTCAGCTACCGTGGTTGCACGCGGTGTGTCGGGCTGCCGGCCGACGACTTACTGAGCTCGGAGAGGGAGCTTGCGCGCTTCATGCTGCGGGAGAATGGTTGCAATTAGTTATTAATAAAGTTTAAAATCGATTGAAGTTTGCCTACAACTTTACATTGCTATATGTTGCTGTAAAAAGATATATAACAGTAGATTAATCACTGATTTCAGTTAAATTGAAGGCTCGGGCAATTTTATTACAAAATAGAAATAATATTGGATTTTTGAGTAAGTAATACACAATTTTACAGAGATTTTTTCTTATTAATAGACTTTTATCAACTATTCCAGATAAATCATTTTACTGTGAATAATTTTGGATAAATTGCATAAATTCTAATTACAGTAGTTCCTATAAATAGTGACATTAAGTACATTATCGCATATAAAAAAAAATCAAAACGGCTTACGACAAAGATATCAAACACTTTGGTGCCAATACAATATCCGACACATTCTTAAAAGTTTTTGAGAAAACTTACCTCTTTTTTACAATAATTAGGTTCGTGCAATGCGGCAGAATTAGTGCAAGTCTGTACTAAGATATAGCCCATTTCATCTAGGATAGTGACAAGATGATTTGCGAGATTTAAGTAATTCGTCAATAATTTTTTGACTGTCTTGTTTTAATAATTGCAATTTACTTGTATAATTGCATAAATTAAACTAAAAAGCAAGGTTTTTAAATGGTATCCAATTTTGATTATATAAATTATTTTTGAGTCATATACTTAGTCTGGCCATAAATACTGTTACACTTAATTATAAAAAAATATTACATTTGAATTTCGAATCTGTCATTTTTATACGATTGTTCATTGTGTTTTCTCATTTTGGCGCCAATACATTGTAAAATATTTTGCGATATTAAAATGGTGTGGGGTGATAAAGAGAACCGAATCGCTGTGATAGCATTACACAAAGTAGGTATGGAGCCAAATGCAATTTTTAAAACTCTCCATACACTTGGTATTAGTAAAATGTTTGTGTACCGGGCTATTAATAGGTACAATGAGACCTCCTCTGTTTGTGACAGAAAAGATCTGGCCGTCCACGTAGTGTTCGTACGAAAAAGGTGGTCAAAGCAGTAAGGGAAAGAATTCGAAGAAATCCTGTCCGAAAGCAAAAGATTTTATCTCGGGAAATGAAGATAGCACCTAGAACCATGTCGCGTATTTTAAAAGATGACTTAGGACTTGCAGCCTATAAGAGACGCACTGGCCATTTCTTAACTGATAATTTAAAGAAGAATAGGGTGGTAAAATCGAAACAACTACTGAAGCGGTACGCAAAGGGAGGTCACAGAAAAATTTTGTTTACGGATGAGAAAATTTTTACAATTGAGCAACATTTTAACAAACAAAATGACCGTATTTATGCTCAAAGCTCTAAGGAAGCTTCCCAATTAGTCGACAGAGTGCAACGTGGACATTATCCGACTTCAGTGATGGTTTGGTGGGGTGTTAGCTATGAAGGAGTGACTGAGCCATATTTTTGTGAAAAGGTATCAAAACATCGGCACAAGTGTATCAAGATACCATTCTTGAGAAGGTAGTTAAGCCCCTTAACATCACCATGTTCAATAACCAAGTATGGTCCTTCCAGCAAGACTCGGCGCCGGGTCATAAAGCTCGGTCCACGCAGTCTTGGTTGGAATCGAACGTTTCGGACTTCATCAGAGCTGAAGACTGGCCGTCGTCTAGTCCCGATCTTAATCCGCTGGATTATGATTTGTGGTCAGTTTTAGAGAGTACAGCTTGCTCTAAACGCCATGATAATTTGAGTCCCTAAAACAATCTATACGATTGGCAGTGAAGAATTTTCCCATGGAAAGAGTGCGTGCTTCTATTGATAACTGGCCTCATCGTTTAAAGGACTGTATTGCAGCCAATGGAGACCACTTCGAATAAGCTTTTTATATTTTTAATTGTTTTATATTTATGTATTAAACTGACACACTGTAAAAGTAATAAATGTTATTTGCAGTTAACAATTTTCTTTTTTCTTTATTACAATATTTATGGCAAGACTAGGTATCGACATTATTTAAATTATGAACGAATAAAAAAAAACTTTAAACAAATACTAAAAAAAATAATTAAGAATGAATTAACCAATAATAATGTAATAATTAATAATGACTTATCCGCTCACAAAATGATTGATAGTGACTTAACCGTTCCCGAAATGATTGACTTAAACGTTCACGGAATGATTAAAGACGTCTTAACAGTCGAGGGAATGATAAATAATTACTTAATTGTTAACCCTTTCCGTTCATTAACGCTTCTCAATTGTTATGAAAGGATTTTAGGTGTTACCTCTCTGGGTCGGTGTAGTCTATATCGGGTAGGTGGGCGGAGTGCCTGCCAGCGAGCCGGCCGAGCAGTGGTGGGCCGACGAGCGGCGCAGCGACTCGCGCAGTTTAGAGAAACTGCCGCTGCGCGACACCGCGCCCCTCTCCTGCCCCCGTGTTATGCAATTTATACTCCGATTGTTTTTGAATTTGGAATTAGGAAAAAATAAAATCTACGGAGGTTGGTATCGGTTAGGTTTTGAAATCTATTGGAGTATTAACTAAAGAAGTTATTTTTGGAGTATAATTCAGAACCAGGTCGGAATTTTGGTTTCTCAAGGAATGATGGAATAAATGTAAATTTTGATAAAGAAATGTCTACAATGATAATGAGTGTAACTAACATGTAGGAAAATGTGATAATTATACAGAACATCCAATGAGTGAGATGCTATCATGCATCTAATACGACTAACAGCGAAAGCCGTTTGTTCGTGTATGGATGTGTGTGTGCACCCTTGCCATACTATTGAAAAATTTTACAATATTTAAAACAAGTTTAAGGGAATATAAGATTCATAATATATAATAACTATACCCTAAATAAGTTGTAATATTTAAAAACATATGTAGAGAGGGTAGTATTTACAAGAAATATTATGAAAACAAGTGTTTTATGTTGTTGATATAATGCTGTCGGTTCATGTCAATGTTTATATTAATTGTGACAAACTTGTAGAAAAATATCAACTAACTTTTAAAATATCCCCAAAACTAGGCAAGGATGCGTTCCCGTAATGACGACCGATTGTCAGTGTCCGTGAGTTATAAATTGCATAACACTGTAGACTCACCTTCTCAAAACCAAAATAAAACAAAACCAATAATGTTACATAAATATTTATTAACAATTTAAAATTATCATTCGACGACATTTCGAGCCAATATTAAAACATCCAATTTCAAACCTTGTGACGTGGAATTGCGAATTGCGTGGAGATTCATTGTAAACTGCTAAAACTGTCTCTTTCATTTAAAATCTAGTGTACACAGAGTAAAAAATTGCATTCTCAAGCAGCACCCACATACAAATAAAAAATTCAATTGTATATAAAAATACTATAATATTTATCACTAGAGACCGGATTTTGTGCACGCATGTCTCTTATACGTTTTAATGATACTATTTTTGCTCAAATTTTCGTACTATTTTCGCACTTAAAACACTAGGAATTATGTAAAAAATGTCTACTGCCAAACATAAAAATAATCCCACATTTATATAAAAGCTTCGATTATCGATTCTTAGTCAATAGATGAATCGATTAATTTATTTCAATATGTGCTTAGTGGAAGTTTACTAACGACAAAAATAATACACATGCTGCACATAACCCGGCCTCTATTTACCTCCTATACTATCATAAAGCTTAAACCGATTACGCTACAACACTGGAATGAAAATTGACGCAAATATAACTGTAGCTAAATATATTACATATTATAATGGTAAAAAAAAAACATAAAACAATTCCCATGCATCCTTGGAACATGAAAATCACATCAGCAAATTAAAAAAAGAAACGATATTCAAAATTGTAAGCGAATAAAATAAAATCGTTGTTTTAACATGCGACTATTTATATAAAATATATTGTATATTATAATATCGGGATGATTTATAATGAAATAAATGCAAAAAAATTTCAAATTAGATTCTCAAAAATTATAACGCCCCATTTCACACATCTAACACAACGAGTCGATGATTTTCATCGACAATTGGAAGTAGATACTTTATTTTGTACCTAAGTGGCAGAAATGGAGTTCAGCATGATTTTACGCGGTCACCAACATAAAATTACTATAAACGTTCCGCCGCCATATTTGCATTTGTATTTCAATATCGACACGGACGGCATGCATGCTTCGATAATAATTTCTCACTATCACACTTTGTAATTTTTTAGATTTTCTTCCATAAAATTAACCTACCGCATGCTAATAAATAATACTAAGCTATTAATAACGACACATCGAATTCTGCGATGACCTTCTTGTCATAGCAAAATTCAAAATGGCGCGGTATAATGTGTGAACGTACATGATCCTTTAATAGTGAGCGAGAATATAAAATCTCAGACGAGAGTACAACGATGGCTCATTAAAGTTAATCAAATTGCACACATTATTAAATCGGAAATTAATCACTAATCGATAAGCGATATCGACAGGTACAGCACGGTTTATCGATAGATTTAATATATCAAAACGATTATTTTTGATATATCGTTCACATTAAAAATAGCACCATCGTCATATGCTTTTCCAAGACGAGTTATAGGACCGTGTACGCGTGAAGCGAGTGAGTACTTAGTATCTAATTCTAGGTCTAAACCTAAGTCTACACTACTGGTGCGGCGCATTGCTCCCCGTGTTGATTCCTAGCGCATTGAACAACTTTGACTTAAGGTTCATGCGTGGCTCGCTCGCTTGGTTCGTGCCCTATAAATGGAAAAACAAAAAGGAATACGTCAAAATAAAATAATGCAAATCATAATGGAAGCGTGTGGCTGTACAATGTGTGAAAATCATACAAAATATATACAAAACAAAATGGATAATGAAAACATACAGTATGACCAAATGAAATGATAATCATTAGTATGCTAAACGAAACGTTGCTGAAAGTATAAAAAAAATGTATTAGGTGTAAATCCTTTTTGTTGAGTACTCCATCAATCAAAAAACCAAACAAATGTACAAGTGCACAAATGAATAGATAACTTCATAGTTTTTAAAAATAACACCCAAAAACATCTATCTATTTATTTCATTAAATCCGAGAACCATACATCAAATCAACGACAACACCCTTAACATAAATAAACGTGGAATACACTTCATGCATATTTGCAACGCTGCCCCTCGAATGTATGTACATTATGTAATTAAAAATTTTAGAAGGTGGCTGTGAATGGATACACCAAAATGATTCAGATGTGGAATATTAATCCGGAACGTTTAGGCGTAGCATTATCCCATTGGCGAATACAGATATAAAACGAGTCCAAACATTCGAGTCTTTAAATCTATCGATTCCAAACTCGACAATGTTTAGACTAGAATAATCTGATAAGCTTTTACAAATCGTGCAACCTTACTGAACGCTTCGTGACGGAAGCACTGTAAGTGCGACGGACAAGTGCGGTGCCCTTATCGACTATCGATAGTCATGCTGTAGATACTGCGCAATGTACAATGCAAAACGATGGACGGTACAACACTGATGAGCACATACATGGACGTGAAGACGATACAGGAGGCAATACCACGTGACAATTGAGAAACAACCATTCCGTCCCTCGCGTCGGTGATATGATCGGGTATTGAAATATGTGTTACAGATACACGTGTTAGATCGATAATATTTCTTTTTTAAAATTATTAATGTCAATAATAGGTTTGTTTGAAATATATTTTAATCGTTACAAGTTATAGTTATAAAAAAAATATTATATTCATAACTTCCAAGTAATTTTAGCATAGTATTCCAATAGCAAAAGTAAGTTTGTTATCGATAAAACAATTATGACAGTACGAGAGGAATACCTACTAGTAAAATCAAAGTTATTTTATTTACCATAATGATATTTACATTCAAAAAACAAATTTAAAATTGTCCATTTCTCTTTATCGACCCTAACCGCACACCCGAGCACATCACCAGCGCGGAGCGTGTGGCGGCACGAGTGTGTACATTCGCCTAACCTCGTCGTGGTGGTCGTGGTGCTCCATGTTGTCGCGCGAGCCGTGGCGGGCGCTCCGGGCGCGCGACTGCTTCACGATGTCCAACGCCTAACGCGCGTCACGGGTTTAAACAAAAACCAAATCAATCAGTACACCGGGACTTGAGAGGTTGAAGTTACACTTAAGATAGTTCGATTAGGTGTGTTTATACAAACTTTTAATGTTTTTAACTTGGAATAATATTACGAAATAATATTATCGTATTTTATAAAAACTCTTTGAAAACACACCTAATGAACATTATTTTATGTTTATCCTACAATAAATTTCATTTTTTTTTCACATCGATAACAAGGTATCGATACATTGCCAATCATGATTCAGTCAGCCACCTGAAATTATCAATAACCTTAGCCAATAATAAATTATAATTTTAGCCTTTTGTTAAACTTACTTGCTGAACGTGCTACAAGGCAGCGTGCAAAATCAATATCATGATATTAATTTGTGCTAAATTTATTAGCATGTTTAAAATATTGTGTATTCTGAACAAAAAAACATGTGTGTGATGTGTAAAAGCTGTACTTTCAAATATGTGTAATCAGTTACCACACTCTCCCTTTAAATGGAAGGTTTTAAAAATAAACAATACTCAAAAAATGAAGTCAATAACACGATTTATAGTGAAATAACTACTCGATACTTTCATGAAATGTGCTTTAAAACTATCGATAAAACACACGTGACATAGTGCCAGAACAAAGTTAACTGTCCAAATGATATTACCTTGGTTCATCGGCATGTTTAAGTCAATACAATATAACTACAACTCGATAGTACTACGAAGAGTGCGATAGAAGAATCGACTTTAAAATGTATGACAGCAAAGACCAGAAGATCGATCGCATAACTTCTGTTGCTGTTATTTTAAAATCACAATTTTAATTTATTTTTTATCTACAACAAAATTTATGTCTTGCAACACTGATGATAATTTCCGTAATGTTAAGTACTTTTACTGAATTATGATCCAAGCTGAATACAACATTGCAGACGTAATACATTGATTCTTCGCAGAAAAATAATGATTTTGTTAAAAACATGACAGCAACAAAAGTTTACTCGACCAATCCGCTTATGTGTGTCAAATGAGTTACTCATGGGAATGTTGTTACCTCCTTTCGGCTGCGGAGGGCGCAGTCCTCGAGTGTCTCGGCGGCTTCGTACTTGCCCTGACGTCGGTACAGAGCTCCCAGGTTCTTTAGAGTGGTTGTCACTGTTGGCGAGTCCACCTGTACAAACAAAAACAAAAAGTATAATAGGAAATATTATACATAATATTCTATCAAAAATATCGTCACAGAATGAAGTATTATACTGTTTAAAACGTGGGTACCTAACCTGTGGGTAATAACATTTTGAAGGCAGGGTAAAATAGTTTTATACATAGATCAAAGGGGTAACAATATGAAAAAGGTTATGAACCACTGATTTAAAACTATACGTAATAAAGAACTGAAAAATTATAATTTACATATAAATCGATAGATTAATAGATTATTTTATTTTAGCAGTAAATTTATTCTACACCATACATTTTTAGTTCATTATTGAAAAAAAATTGAAGACAATGAATTTTTATACCATAGACTATAACAATAGAGACATTGCCACATACCTTGGCAGCTTTGTGCCAACCACCGTACTCGCCGTAAGGAGCGTTCTCCTTCTGAAGGTGTTTGTTCTCCTCACGTTCCTCTGCCACCTGCCAGATCGGTTTGTTATCACCTGGCAACATAAAAACACAGTTACCCAGTGGCATACAACATATATAAACAAAACAGCTGACTTTGTAGCGTCACCAAATAACGTCGAATGCCTTTTGGAACAAATACAGTATAATTTAATACATAAGTAATTTGCTTTTTCATTGAGACGTCATGAGTGTTATGAGAACGTAATATTATAGTAATAATTATAGAAGTACTTATAGTTACATTTTTAATGACACAAGACCAAAATCGGCCTAACAAGGTAGCACTTCACCATTTTGTTCAATTTTTAACTTAATTAGTAATAATTATTTCGATAATACCAATTCATGCAATATTAAAAAGAAGAACCCTTCAACTATTAGCCAAAAAAAAAATCACCGAAAAAAAAAAGAAAAAAAAATAGAATTTGGTAACACTACAATAAAAGCGATTGGAAGGCGTTTGAATATCACTTAAAATGATTAAAAAAAAATACTCCAAGTATGAATATTTTTTTCATGACCCCATCGATCACACCACATTAACCCCCTCTCCCATTATAGGTGACATTCAAACGCCCCTCCATTTTCCAACACCATAAATGTGACACAAGTCGGGAAGGTGTGACACAAACGGCATATAATCAGACGTTTACAACGAAACTGTTCAAAATACAAAGCATCAACATTTGCCTTTCCTACCTGTGCCACACACGGGTAATCCAAACTTGTGTCACTCACCTATTGAATAACTCAGTCCACCCCACAACGCACCGACATACAGTCGCTATAGTGGCAGTATCGATATTATACGAAGTCAGAGCACTAAAGAGTATTTAACTAGGCGTAGAAAAAATATTCTTTTCGTCTATTTATAAATATAGTTATAGAAATATAATGAATATAGGTTACTCCAAAAAATGAAATGTATTAAACATATAATCATCCAAACTGTTGTTGACTGCAAACTCGAAGCTCAGTCAATAAATATTTAAAAATAATATTTGAAACCAATAAATAAATTATCATAAAATTTATTGAACCACAAAAAAGTTATTAATTTCTACGCCTCGCAAAAACAGAAAGAAAATCGCATAAAATAAATAAACTGAAAATATTTAACGGGTATCGTTTAATAAATATAATCCACATAAACTAGAAACAATTCTATTTAAAATTCAGCGGCTCATACATATTTGGTGTAAATCATAAGCTCCAACATTATTTCATACAATACTACATACAAAAAGCGCTCGTAAAATATATTTTGTATTACCATGAACATATTTAAAAGAAATAAAAGGGAATATAAAAAAATAATATTATAACTGTTACATTTCGCGTCATACTAATCACTAATTTCAAAACAATGGGAATTCAATGAGATATTACGGTACAAAACAATAATAACGCGCACCCTTATCATAAACACTTGATGGAATATAAAAATATGAACGCATCCATTACTGTAGATTGACACTATAAATGCGTGCGCGCACGTGAAAAGTACAAACATTTTCAAATGTGGTCTGTAAGGGTAAACAAATTCATTACACTAACCCCTTACTAAACCCCTGCTGTTTGATTTATAACATTAAACTTAAATGTTTATAGTACAAGCTCTATTATTTTAAAATATTACTAATAATATTATCTCATTGGCTGGAATATGTTCACAGGGCAACGTCTTATAATAATTCATTAACTCCTAAAATACAGGCAACGTTAGGCCATCACAATTGACATACTACACAACCGTACACATTCCCTTTTATATCAAAAAGGCAATAGAGATTGTCCATAATAAATAAGGCTCTTGACCCTATGAAATGTTTCATTCATAGACAAGATTAAGGCACCGAGGCATTGTTTCTAATTAAGGTGGTTGTCCATTTAATATAATAATATAATATAATTTATTTGGAATAGTCTGAACTTTTACAGAAATAGTTCTATGATAACCACACTAGGCATAGCCTGTATCGTGGCGATATAAGTGTATTATCTTTGTGTTACAAGTCGATATGTCTGTGACAACGCTTGTTTGTCGTCTATTAGAGGTACTAAGAGATAAATTTATATAAACAAAATAATTTTCGCCTCGAAATTTCATTTAAATTGATTATACTGTTATTATGTTATCAGGATCCAAACAGAACCTCCTTGCCAGCACTGAAAGTATATTTTTTAAAGGACCAATTGCTAAATTTACTTGTATTTATATCACAAAGATATGAGCACAATGGGCAACCACCTTCACAACAACCCAGAAAGCATATAACATTAACTATTATATCAATACAAAAATAATATCATCTACTAAGCACTAGGAAAACACTGGAAAATGCAACAAGAGATCTATAAAAATAATAAAGAGAAGAATAACCTTTCAGCCTCTGTTACACAACTATCAAGAATATCACTCTCGGCCCGCACACATAAAAACTCCCTAAATTACATATTTTTTTATTTCAGTAATTATCTAGACAAAGAAAAAAAAACAATTAGGGGTGTTTTTTTGTATGCGAGTTAAACCTACACACAACTGAACATATTATAAAATAGGATATTAAATGTTTTCAATTTTCATGCATATTTACATTATAGATGTTTTTGGTATAAAATAAGGAAACTAAATTACAGCACTCGAGTCATGCTTCATCAAAAGTTTCTTAAAAATACAGCCATAATCATTTACATGGATAGACAGGGTTTTTTTGTGGGGGCACACGGGGGGCTCGCTAGTGCCCGCAAAGGAAATTTCGATAATATTGAAAAAATAGCCATTAAAAAGTACAGGAAGGGCGGAGGGGTACAATAATTATGGACTCACAACTTTCGAGAATTAGCGTGTCCCCAAAAAAAGTGGCAAAGAAGGCCTCCGGTTAGATGTCGTTAGTACGCTTATCCCTAATCGTTGATGTCTCTATCCTCTCCCAGTGACCGTTCAAAAAAAAAACCGTTCAAACTGAGGTTCATAACCCGTTAGTGAGTTGTACTGAGGTCACTTAATTCCAAGGATTCCGAGCGCCTAAAGCGCTCACCTGAAAGTCGGTGTGTTTGTATAAGCCGGCCTTTGGAAGGCCAACATACGTAAGTTAAAAAAAAATAAGATGGATGTTTTTCAGTCTAATATTGTCAGTTTGTGTAAAAATAACACGTAATGAATCTTAGGTCTCAAACTCATTATAATAAACAAATTCAACACGGAAAAAACTAACTTGTGATTTAATTTTTGCCCACATTTTAAGACCTCTATTGCATTTAGCGTAAGGAGAAGGTAAACTAATGGAAATGATTTTGACTGTATTTTTATAACGTAAAAACTTTTTGCCTAAGTATCATGCATGTTTTTTGTATTTTGTAAAAGTTTTTAGTCACTATCTATTTACATTCTACTTGTCAAATTTTTACTAACTCAAGTCTAGTAGGTCACTTACATTCCTAATAACATGAAAATATATTTGTTATTATAATTAAAACTATCGAAATGTCATAAGTGATGGTGTTATGGTGATGTTACAAATACATTAAAAATAAAAAATATGGAATGAAATAGAGCAAATAATTAGAATATCATAAAATAAATTTATCGTAACTGTTTTACATACATAACATCACGCATTTATCCCCGAAGGGGTATGCAGAGGCGCAACTAGGGCACCCACTTTTCGCCAAGTATGTTCCGTCCCATGATGTGATAGGGGGCGAGCCTATCGCCATATCGGGCACAAATTCCAGACTCCGGGCTGATACTGAGCAGAAAAACCCAAATATCACTTTACCCGACCCAGGATTCGAACCCAGGACCTCAGAGAGCTATTGTACCGGACGTGCAATACAACTACGCCACCGAGGCAGTCTGTTTTACCCACTTTTTAAAATATGATATCATAGTTTAAGCATAATTAAGTCAAACACAAAGTAGTTCAAAGATAAAAAAAAAGTTACGATTTTATTTTTTGGGCTGGTTTCTGACGTGCTATATTTCTGGAGGCCAAAAAAGGAAGTTACCATTATCATTAGGCAATATTCAATTTAGACTAAACTGACATTACTATTGGGTGTGATCAGCATCTTTGCCATGTCAAAATATAGAAATATGAATGTACGTAACATCACTATATCCACGAAAACGAAATAATAATGTCGTTACAAATAATGAACACCCTGTAATATAATTGGCAAGTATTTGTGCTTTGGTTATTTTATTCCTCCACCAATTAACAATGGTTATAATTAAATTTTTAATAATTTTTGTAATGATAAATATATTTTATTTCTATCACCATTATCCTAATAAAATATACTTAACACATTCGAGACTATCATTATTAGAATGCTGTGTTACATTATACCCTTAGGCCTTCACAATACACATTCATTCATAAAACTAAAAAGCGTTTGCAAAATAAGCTGCATTATGAAATCTAAAGTTTATACAGAATGTTCCATTTATAGTGCTAAAACTTCTTGACTATAATATTTTGGACACTCTGTATACGCATTGCACTTATTCGCCATAAAAAAGGAATTTCCACCTTAAAATCAAGTTAATATAATATAAAACTTAATATATTTAATACTATGTTATAAATTCTAAAATTGTTTTATCCTAACTCGTCTCGAATGCGTTAAATAAGAGTATTCATAATAAACTTAACAAATTAAACGCTATCTAGGAATGTAGCCGCACATATAACGTATGTTACCTTCGTACAAAATCATATTAACTACCCATTGTAAAGTATACACGGTGCGGGGGACTGTATGTTATTTTTTAGGCTTTTTTAATGATGCTATATACTCTGAAAATGTAAATAAAAATATAATAAATAAACCAGAACTGAAAGTTAAATTAAAAATATGTTAAACAAGAAATCATAATGTTTATAATTTTAGTTCCTATATACATGTGATTAGAAAAGAAAAGGAAGAAATTCGTTTTCGTCGATAACAATTGTCCGCCAATTTGAATGGTATACCCGTAGTCCATATAATACATACAAATAACAAATTTACTAGAAAAGTAGTCATATTTTGGGTGTGACCTTTCAGCTAGAGTTATTCTCAAGCCTTCAAGTTTATGGGTTTACTATAATCACAATACATTGAATATATATATTTTTTTAAGTTATTGTAATGGTAACTAAGAAGTCAATGAAGTTATTTGAAGCATATACTGTTCATTTTGGCTTCAATATCTCTAAGACCTTTTATTTATAATCCTCGTAGAACCACTTCTATATTCAATAGAAATATTACTGGCTCATTATTAGAAGGTCTCTGCTATATTTCATGTGCAAATTTAATTATAAACTTCACATAGTTCTAAGTCTTTTTCAGTGATCCAAGAGAAATAAAGAAGGAACCATGAATTGTTTTCATTTCAAATTTTTACCAACATGAATATTTTAAATCTCATTTTTGCAACGTAAGTAATAAAAAAGACATAGGTCCTTGTAATAGTGAGCCATGGATATATTAATATATAATGATATATCTTTATATAATTCACTTACCGTCGATAGTGCCGAACTCTCTCTCGTGTGCTCGCGTCAGCACTTGCTTGTAAAGAGTCTCGGCCTCCTTGTACTTGCCCTGGAGACAATTGATTATATTTCAACACTTTGTTCTCGATTAGTAGAATCGATACTTGGTTACTACTAGACTATAAGATTTATAGAACCAAATAACAAATTTAAGACATTAAGAATTGCAGGGTCGTAATAAATACTTTTAACTTAATGATTATCGATAACAAAGAATATCGATAATTAATGCTATCTACATGTATTTTAGTCACTTACATTACATTATGCATTTTACTATATTAACTACTTAATGCTTGACATGTTAGCCGGCTAACATTCCAATCATTACGATGGCAAATGGGTTAAGGAGACCGTGTTTTCTAACGCGTTTAGTAACAGTATAATATGTTTTTTCTCGGTGCATACCTGTTTGAGATAGCAAGAAGCGAGGTTGTTCTTTGTCTTGGCCACGTTAGGGTCGTCGGGTCCGAGTTTGCTCTCGTATATCTCCAGCGCGCGCTGGTAATACTGCTCCACCTCCTCATATTTGTTCTGTGTGGACGTATCGAAAATTGTTAATGTATTTTGGTATATATATATATCTCGCTTTTATTTTTCTTTTTGTCTTTACAATGTTATTTTATTACTTTAAAGAAATTTTTGGAAGACATTTTCACAAATCACATTCTAGTAAACAACGTAATAATTGTGCCTTCAACCATTGACATTTTCGAAATAAAAACAACAAGAAATTCACGTCCGCGACCAACGATGATTTCATATTTGAATACCGTCATTCGAAACGCTGTCAGGACAAGTTGGTAAGTATAGTGGTATGGACCTGGTTCTGGCAGAGCAGCGCCAGGTTGTTGAGCTGCTTGGCCACGTCGGGGTGGTCGCGGCCCAGCACGGCCTCGCGGATGCACAGCGCGCGCTTGCACAGTGGCTCCGCCTCGCGGTATTTTCCTGCGGAAACATTCATCAGATATTTATACAACAAACTTAACATGCCTCGTTTGCCTGATACACGGGTTGGATAAGGTGATATTGATTTTTTTGTTGAAAGAAGCAGCATCATACCGGCTTTTGACACTGGACTTGCCTCCGTTACTTGTGATCTAATATAATTCGCGAAATACGAGTATGTAGCACCTCCGACTACTCTTAAAATGGAAATAGACATAATGTTATTATGTATGTATGTGTTGTTACCTCGTTTCCCGTACAGCACGGCGAGGTTGTTGAGCGTGGCGGCGACGGCCGGGTGGTTCTCGCCGAGCGTCTTCTCGCGGATGGATAGCGCGTCGTTCAGCAGGTTGGCCGCTTCCTTGTACTTGTTTTGATCTCTGAAATACACAATTGTTAGTTGAAACGGGTGGTAATTACCTTTGAGCTTACTATATCTCATAAAAACAATGTGGTACAGAGGAAGATATACTATGCTGTTTAGATGATGTACCGTAGTTTAAAATTATAAGAGCATAATTTAGGACTTGGTACTTTCATATGGTGTTTATTATAGTCAGCTTAAACTTCTTATAATTTACTAAGGCATAGCAAGCCTGCCTTCATGACATATTATTTTTTTCATTGTATCTTTCTGGATATGAGCAAGGTCTGCCCTGGATATATAGTCTGTTCAGAAAGAGAACCGTCGTTGCCGAAAACTGAACTAATTTTACGATTTTTATATAGCAACCCTTCCACGCCATATAGTAAATGTTAAACTTATTTTTCATGTCGTATTGCTTTGTTATAAATAATCTTGCGTGTTGCTTTAAGGGATTTTTGTATAGGAATATACCGAAACTAAACAAAAAAAGTCATTAAATATAGTAGCGACCTCAAATTCCACGTCAGTTCACTTTTTGAACGGACTATATCTATAATATTATAGATAATATCTTTTGTAAAGTATATACCTGTACACAAGCGCGAGAATATTCAACATAGTGGCGACGTCGGGATGATCGTGTCCCGAGGTCTTCTCCAGGTCCTCGAGGGCCTGTTTGCAGAGCGGCACGGCGACCTCGTACCGTCCCTGCGACGCGTACTGGATCACCAGGTTGTGCAGCGTGCGCAGGCGAGCTGGAATCTCGTAGCCCGCGTTCACTTGTTGGGCGAAGTGCATCGGCGGGGTTGGGGACATCGCTGCAGACAAAACAAGGTGTTTAAAATGAGTCGTATTTATTGAATGAATCTCTCCTAGTCGAATTTCGACCACGGCGGCCAACCTCAACGGAGATCAGCCAGGTACGCAGGACATATTGTAGTGTACAAGTGTGTGCGCAATACATAGGTACACTCTCTGTTTCGTCACTCTCATAGTCCGGTGAGATGGCGATCGGACATGACCGGAGAGAGATCAGGTGCTTATTTATTGATATAGTTTATCAGTGGAGTGGATATTTATTATACTACTTCGGTTAGCAGGGATATGTAAACGAACAATCAGCCGCAAGCTGTCCACTTCCAAATATAAACTCCAACCACAGATTTTCAGATGGAGCTGTTGGAAGCGATTAGCAACAGGGACTTTCTACGAACTTAAATGTTTCTCGATATTGTCAGTTTCTACACTCTTCTAAAAACCAAACTATATGATTTAATTATATTTGGTGCATTACTATTTCCCTTACATTTGTTATTCCTGTTGTCCTCGTGGTCGTCGTCTGGGAACAGTTCCACCATGGGATCGTCGCGCTTCTTCTCGCCCTGCCCGCTGCGGTTGTTCTCCGACTCTTCGGTCATGTCACTGTCGTATTTGCTGCGAACAATAATATATATTACTCACTATTTCACTCGAATATCTACCCGCTTTAGGATTAAACTTTAGAGTGACTATCTGGCCCTCACATCCAACATTTTAACTCCTGGAATCCATGATCGAAAGCAGCACGCATTGTATGACACTAAATGGTAAAGCTCAGCGCGTTTTAAGAACACTGAGCAGTCTTAACCAGCAACGCAATTAAACTTATAGAAAGATAGGGAGTTGGAGGACTAAATTTCCACTCTTTCGATAGCAACGCATATTCGTAAATGTAAACTTTAATTATTGATTTCACATACACACCCTGTATATTACACAATGATGATTTATTTTTACCCAACCGAATTTCGGCCATGGCGGTCAATCTCAACGAAGATCAGCCAAGTACGCAGTAGATAGTAAGGTGTAACTCATGACTGATGACATTCCTTACTTTTCTCATGACTATAGACTTACCGTATAGAAGCCATGAAATCCAGATGCTTGTTCTCCTCTTCTAACTGCGCGACCCTCTGCTCTGAGGCCTGGAGGTGCTGCTGGGCGGCGGCCAGCTCGTCGCGGAGCCACGCGTTTTCCTGGCACAGCCGGCGCACCTGCGTGCGAAGCTTTTGCTTCTCCGCCTCAACTGATTGCAGATGGGAGGCTAGGGCCATCATTACCTGGAAACAAGAGATGGGTGGTTAGTAAGAGTCGACATACATATGGAATACGTTCTAATTTCGAGAGGGAAATAAGTATTTAAACAAGAAAATTGACTGAAGAAGTTCGTTTCAGTTCTGCATCTTTATATGTAGCGTTTCATGTCTGGTAAAGGTGTATTTGAGCTTAATTACATCTCACATTCTGGGTTCCAATTCAAATTATTTAGCGGTCCGATTTGAGATATGCGGACAGATTCTATGCCTATTACATTACGGGAATAAGGTACGCCATGGGTGCGCTAACACTTCTTATCTCTACCTACCTCATTTAGTGCTAGAGTTGATATTGTTAGGATTAATCTAGAACCATCATTTCTAAGCTTGCATTAAATTGACATTTGAATTGAATTACCGTCTGACCATCCTCAATATCTCAAAACAAGCGGACATCGATACATGACGTTGAGTTTGACCACCCAACGTGCTGACCATCTTAATCAATTTACATCACATTATTGCATACCCTGTTCATGTTTTCTAATAAATTATACATAATCATGTCCATCAAGTTCCTTCTCACTTAAATCGTTATTGGAATGAGCTTAAACTATGTTATTAAGACGCGTGCGCAAAACAACTTGTAAGCTTCAACGGTAATAGTTTACTTGGTGACGTTTTACATAGTTATAATATGAAATTTCTACTTTCTATCAATCTTGGATACGATGACATTTACAACCAATTTATCGTATAAACGAGGTTTATTAAAGGAAATTATTATATAGGTTTAAATGAGTATCTTTTCTCTTTATATAAACTCATAGAAATGTTGGCGCAGTACGCACATTAGAATTATACGCATAGAACTTAATTGCCATCTTAACCGTTACTGCAGGATTTGTAGTGAAAATAGGTGAATAAAAATATGGTTTCTTTGAAATGCATTGTAGCCAATGTAACTACTGGACATAATTAGACTTAACACCTTATATTTCAGGATGACGAGCGCAGTGGAATACCAAACAATACTTTGTAATTAAAGGTGTTGGATGGTGTTTCTACTGTTTACGGGCGGTCGTATGGCTTACCATCAAACGAACGACAAGCTTATCTCGTCATTCAAAGCAATAAAAAAAGGCTCATGTATGACCTTCTTTGATTGGTTAATTCTTGTCGATAAACTAGGGGCGTTGTGTTGAATGTTGCTCGCTAATATTGTGTTGGCTTGCCTTACACGAGTTCAAACAATTGAAACCTAACTAAAGTTTTTTTTGTAATTGACGAGTTTTAGAATCCAAATTAATTCATTAATTTATTATATTTTCTTCTTTCAAATGTGCTTGACCTTAATATAAATAACTCGACTTGACGTACAATAAGTGCCCGAAACAGATGCTAATAACATTCCAATGATAACATTAAATGCATGTACGATTACTTAATCGTTAATAATCTCACTGGATTACAACCGGACATTATCATTCACTTTGTATGTTTATACTTGGGTCATTGACATTTTTTTACAACAATATGGAGACAAATCCGCGCCCTATCACATTGTAGGTCAGAATGAAGCCCGATGAACATTTGAAAGACTAGTCGCAAGTTGTTTCGTGGCAGATAGACAGTGACCGTACCATACCTACCCATAATATCGTAAACGAATTTCATACTATACACAAACACATACCTACTCGCGGCTTTTATTAGTAGAAGGAGTAGACGCGCAACTGGTTCACCCACTTTATATTCCGTCCAGTGATGTGATAGGGGAGCGAACCCATCACCATATCGCACACAAATTACAGATTCCGGGCTAATACTGAGTATAAAACCCAATAGCACTTCGCCCGACCCGGAGATCGAACCCGAGACCCCCGCCCTACAGTATTACATTAATACAACTACATTAAGACAATCGGCTACAAACTAAATGCTCTTCATAAACCTCTAAATAAGAACTTTAAACTCACATTAAAAATGAATGTGAATTGAATATAATAAAACCCTAACACATGTACTTATTAAGTTAATCAGCATCCAATGTTAGACGAGTTTATAAAACAAACCAAGTTAGAATAATCATGTGTCAAATGAAGAGACATCACAGCGCCATGTTTCGAGCGCCCTAAACAGAAAATAACACTCTCAGCTCATAAAGACGTTATGTCAGTCACTCGACTAGTGGTAACAGGCGGTATGTATAAATAGCCGTGGTGGGTAGACAGCGCGCCACCCTGTAGGTAGGGTTGCCAGCCGTACTTCCAATATTCACAATTATAACCCATTTACCAGCGGAATGTTTGCTTTTTATTATTTATTGCATAATAAGGTTATTTTTCCGTGACACGCGTAATGTCATGTAACTGTCATGTTTACCGGCTAACATTCCGCTGGTAAATGGGTTAAAAAGCTTTGCATAAATGTAATGCGAATATGATTGTATCCTATTATATTATTATTTGCCAATGACATTTATGCTTATCCTTGACAAAAGAAAAGGTGTGAGTGTATAAATTCATCAAAAGTAGGTTGTAAATGGTAGTCACTTTATTAAGTATATTTTAGCTTTATTTCAATTGCCCAATTAAAATTCAACTACCTACGTATGTAAAAATCAAATTAAGGCGATTTTTAATACAGATAATATATTTAAGTAACAGAATACATCAGTTGTAATATCATTCGTAATAAAATAATATTCGCACAAAAAAAAGTGCCAAAAGCCGAGTTGATACCAACATGCTATTAAAAAAATTACATCCCTTTTTTTTATGAGGTTTCCTATTTTCCCCATAAAAAGTTGGCAACCCCACGCTAGCAGTGGTTCCACACATCCACACACTTTTGTTTTCACTAAAAACAAACATTCCCACGTTCATCAGTTCATTTTGTCGAGTCAAGCACTTCCTTTCATGAGAGATGACGACGCGAGTGACGAGCGGGAGCGACTGCGGCCATTTATTATGTGACTTATTGAGGAATGCCTGATTCTACTAATATAAATTTGAAAATATATCTGCCTTGGTGGCATAGCTGTATTTCAATACGACTGCAGTGTTGAATTTTTCTACTCGTTATCAGCCTGGAGCATGGAATTCGTGCTCGATATGAGCGATAGGCTCGCCCCCCATCACATCATGGGACGGAATACACACGACGAAAAATGGGTTAGTGGGTGGTTATAAAAGTCGTATGTATGTGTGTTTATGCGTGTATATTATATAGATGTTTTTAGATTAAATTGCTGTATAGATTTAAAGAAAATTTAGTACACAAGTATACTATATGAGCCTTACTGAATAACTATCATAGTTATACAACATTTTACATTGCTTTCTCTGACTGTAAATGTTACTCAACGTAGCCAGACATAATACTGAATACTTATTAGACGATTACAAAGATTATTAGCAACGTGGTATGTATACAAAATATACCTATAATACTTATGGTTGCCTGGCCCTGTATTATATACTGTCCCGTTGGGCACGGGTCTCCTCTACTACTAGAACGGATTAGGCCACGGTCTACCACGCTGGCCTATGTCTATGCACTCTGACATTATTATTGAAGTTAAAGACTACGCGCGCAATAAAACCACGTGAAAACGGTAGTCAATAAATATAATTGCAGAGAATCCGAGTATTTTAACAAAATATTTCCCGTTATAGTCATATCAATATATCGATATATATGAACTACGTACTACATCTGGCGTTCCGAACACTCACTGTTTTCAACTAAAGTGTACTGCAATCCGGCATTGTTTGCCATTCTACTTATACTCTATTTAAAGCGCACTCGATCGCGTCGATTGATGTTTTAGCGCTGCAACGAACTTGTTCTACAGATTTTTATAGTTTATATAGACTTCGTGTCTATAGAATATACGTCAATGCATCAAAAATGTTAATCCACGTGGATTTGAATTTGTTTTTACTATTAACTTATCTGGATAATTAGTCATTATATTAAACCTATGTAATCAATAAAAACTGTAGATTCCTTTGTTTATATTGTGATTCTTTTGAACAATAGTTGACATGGCTTGTTATTTAGTCAAAACAAGAAATAGTTAAATATTGCAACACAAAAAAAAAACAATAATCAGTGTTAAATAAATAAAAAAAATATAACTCATACTATGTAAAATGTACGAATATAAATACTATTTTACCGATAACAGTAAGTGCATAATGTTTATTATTTATCATTAGGTTTTGAACGCAGCTCGGCCCGCGTGAAGTTTTTTATTCACGTTTTTCATTTTTGTGGTAAAAAGCCTATAGCACACAATAGTAATGTAGCTTCATATTAGTGAAAGAATTTTCAAAATCTGTTCAGTACTTCTAGAGGCTAGCCTTTACTAATCTACAAACTTTTTCTCTTTAATTATTTCGTGCGTGTTACAACAAAATCTATTTAACAGGCGCGTTAAGGCCAAACACATTAATTCTAGACAATCACATTTCAATTTCGTACAGATTTCGCACATTGTTACTTTTTAATCTGACTAGGGAGTTCAAAGGTATTTTATTTATAACAATATTTTGATTTTATCAAAAGATAGTAGGCACGGGTAAAAGTGGACGTACGGAGCGACATAGTCGTGAAATAAAGACCAAGCTCCTTAAATAAAGATTTTAAAAAATCTGAATACAAAGTTTTCTCCACAACTTCTCTACCTTAGTAGACCTATTACGGGATAAATATGGCCTTGTAAAAAGCAGCATGTTTGATTATCCAGAATTGTATATTTGTGTCAAATTTGACCCAAATGCGTTCAGCAGTCCGTACATTGGCTTCTAATAAATATCCATCCACAAGCTTTACTTAACACGTTTGCGTGGTCTACCTCAGATATCCAAATAGCCTCAGCATCCGTTATCTCGCGCCGCACGCCGCGTCATCAACCTGAGAAGAGGTTGATCATTGTGCCGCCCCGCCGCGCCACACCGAGTTCTACCACACTGGCGCTATTTAATTTCCACCTCTCAGAGTACTTTACTCAAGTGCTTGACGTTGACACGTGTTTTTTCATCATTGTTGAGAGCTTTAGGGCCCTATTTAATAAATCAATCTCATTTTTTAATAGGATCTCATGTAGACATGAATGTATTAAACTATTTAATAAACAAAGCTTGAGTGGTCATTTGAGAGCTCGTTCTCAGCTGAGTTGGCGTTGTTTAATAAACAAAATTCAGCCGTCAAAATCCATCATATGGTGTGAATTGAGATATAATTTGATGTTGTTGATATCTGCCTCTTAAAGAACGACGGCCTTAAGTTGCCGGCGTTAATTTGACAGCGTCTCAGCTGATCTCGCATTTCAGAGCGAAACTGAATTCAATTTATTAGTACGGACCTTAGTGATTAGCTTAATAACGAATGGACGTCGGGTCTTAAATATTTGGGAAAAAACGTGCCCTTATTAATGTATGAACATGTATTTATTTCATTTATTAGTAAAGCTTCACCAACTAAATAAACATAAAACACTAATACTACGTGTATAACTATAATTTAAAAAATTACATGTACGCTTCTAAATTACAAGTAAGCTCAACATTATTTCAATTATAATTCACGTTATCGTTTTAATTTGAATCATAGTCCCATTGCATGGTGACACAATTTAGCTTGCATTTATAAAATGAATAAATAGCTTTAGCTCACCGTAATGTAAATAGACAATACCGTAGGCTTATATTTCTCTAATTGCTCGCGTAGTACACTATAATGAAGCGAATTTTTGTCGCTATATATTTACAATTTATTTTGCATTAGCCTGAGCCTGCGGGATAAATATTTTCCCGGGATAAATGTAGTCAAGAGTAATTATAGCTTCCATCAGTAAAAACAATATTAAAATTAATTCAGTTGTTCCTAAGATTAGAGCGTTCAAACAAACAAACTCTTCAGACTTATACTATTAGTATAGATTTAATAACTCTAAGCACGCTTGGTGATCCGAGGTCCATTTGTTGGTAAGTGAATATTTCTGGTATTTATCACTACGTGTGTGATAAAATATCATTATCACATCACAATCTACTTTACGTTACAATGTATTGGATAATCGTAATTATTTGTGTTTGTTTATTTATATTTAAACAATCAACTGTCCTGATCCAATATGTTGTGTTGATAAACATTGTCATAGAAAGAAAAAACACCGAACCATCAAACTCGTAGTCGGACAATACGATCTTTTAGTTACGATTATATAAGAGAGCCCGTTAAGTGGCTGTTGTATTTTGTACTTAATATAACTGGAGCCTTCAAAATTCAACACGTCCAAAATTTCAAGATCTATATTCAAATATTCGCAGCTACTGACCAAGAGTAAGACGTATATTCAAAAATGCATAACTATCTATGGTAGAAAATTTACTTCTGTTACTCTTTTTTTCTATTTTAGAGAGGCTTGATGGGATATCACCTTGTAATAGCTTTAGTAATTCTTATGTCGTTTCATACGTCCACCTAAACTGTCTATACAATCCTAATAATACCAATTGAACGTCAATATCCCACCACAAATACAAACAACATCAATGATAAACACAACGAACGTCAAACAAAATCTTCGAAACCACTCGAGGCTAAGCGTGCCGTAAACAGCGTTCTCGGGCTGTGTAGGTGACCTAAATGACGTAGCTCGTGGATCCTTCAGCCTTTCAGCGGAACTAGGCCGAGCCCTCGCCGCCAGCTAGGGGTTGCTAGATTCACGCTCATGATTTGCTGGACATTCCGCGATTAATTGTAAGAAAAGAAGAAAGAAAGAAATATGTATGTTGGCATAATTTAAAACGAGAGACATAATAACACTGAAGTAACAAAAAAATAAAAATAAACAATTAAAAATACGAAGTGGGTAAGTTTCAATTATAATTTATTTTTGAAAACAAGCAGGTATTTTAGTAAATTTTTTACACTAATTATACCCAACAAAAACATTTTAATGATATAAAATATTATACCTAGAATAAATGAAAACCTTTTACTGTTAAAATTATCAAAAATGTACATTACATTGGACACCTGTTTTAAGACTTATTGGATAAGCTAAGCTAAATTGTCTGATTTAAACTCGATGAAAGAATCTAGATTTCGAAAGTACCGACACAGTAATTACTGGACTAGGGACCCGATATAAACTTCCGCTCCCCGATTTCCCTGCCGCATGGTAACACCCGGTTCTAACGCTAAATAGCCGCCGGTAGCCGGATGGTGATTAAGGAACGTTCCCGAGCGTTAAACCAACGACAAACTAAAGAGAAACTGTGCCATAATGAACGTCGGAGGGAAACGTAGAGTGCTCGCGTTTGAGTGGAAGTGTGTGTTTTTTTAATTGGAACGTGCAAAGGCCTGGATATGGCTAGTGGTGACGTCACCAGCCTGTGGCAAGTTTTGTATAAATCAAACGGGTATCAATGGATTTTCACATGTCAACCAAAGTTGATATAAAATTATTAGGTCTTTATACTCAACTGGGGAGAAGACAAGAACGAATTTTAAAAGCGAAATAATGAAAGTTAATATTAGAAACACTATGAAATACCATTAATATATCGTGCCTTAAGCCTAGTTTAAGCTACGCTAATATTTTAGTCGAGTAGCGAGTAATTTATTAAATAAACGCATCTGTGTACAAGTCTGCTCGGCATAATTTTCAGTGTTGATACGTTTAGTTACAATATTATCCGCTATGCGACAAACATACTAGCGCTGTCCGAACTAGCCTTTATTGCCAAATTCATTTCGTATACGCCACCGTGGCCGTCTAGCGCGGTCCAGCAGCGCTCTGAGGTACTGAGTTTGAATCCCGGGTCGGACAAAGTTATATTTGGGTTTTTCTGCTCAGTATTAGCCCGTAGTCTAGAATTTGTGGCCGATATGGCAATAGGCTCGCCCGCTATCACATCATGGGACGGAACACACTTGGCGAAAAGTGGGTGGCCTGGTTGCGTCTCTGCATAGCCCATGCGTGGTGTGTTTAATTTCATATACCAAAATAATAAGTATTTGCCAATAAAATATCTTCAAGAATCGCATTCGCTATAACTAGGTAAACACTCACGGCACCGTGTTGATATTATCGCGAAGTTTAAAAACAAACACAGACGCTATTCACAATCATTATCTAAGATACCATAACACGATAGCAAACGTTTTCAAACAATTAGTTATTATAACACTTCAATAAACAAATAAACAAATTACTTGCCTCTTCGTCGTATCCAAACATGCAATCCGTAATATTTTTCGATGAACACTGTCCCATAACGCCTGCGATTCTAGGGAACCTAACTTAATACTTCCAAAACAATTACCTTTTCACATAATATTTTGAAGTGAATTTGGTAGACAGTTACTTTGAACTATGAAATTAACACCTTCCAAAATTGGTGAAAACGGCCAATATTTATTGGGATGTCAAAACTTTAGATCGCAAATGTTGTAATTATACCACTTGTCTGACACGTAGCTGAACCTTTACACCAAAAGAAAAAAAGAAATAACACACATAAACTTGCCTCTTCGTCAAATCCAAACATGCATTCCAAAATCATAATTCGTCACCAACTGTATATATCGTCTAACGTCTCTACACGTCCACACGTGAGTCACTCACAACATATACAATTCAACAACACCACTACATCACAAATGACAACACAGTTGTAAACAACAGACCTCTCATCTGTACCCGAGACTCGAAGGCGCGAGTAATACCATCCGCTGGCAAACCGCAGACCGCAAGGCGACAACGTGTCTCGACGGTGTCACGACATCGAGAAAACCACGTGAGACGTGTAATCACGTTGACTCAAGCTATGGCCAGATTGCTTTTTTACCGTTGGATCATGAGATACATGTTGCGATTCTTAAGATTTATTTCTAAGGTAGACATCAGAATTCAACAATTTAGGGCTCAAGTACCTACGCTGCCACATGTTTAATAAAGCGGGCACTAAGAACTTTTACCAAAACAGTGTTTGTGCTAATGAAACTGTTTATAACTTAGGCATTATTTCCTCGGTTAAAAGGAACGCGTTAATTGTCAATTAACTTCGGATAACAAATTGCATTCTTACATGAAACATCCGAACAGAAACTGCAACAAAGTTAACTCTAATTTCAAAGTCTAAACATTCTTACGTTTTTCTATACATCCTAACAATACAGCGAGCTAGTGGCAGCTATGATAGCAAACATTACATTTGCCAATAAAAAGAAACAACATCATGTAGATCTGCTAATTGAAAAGCATTGCACGACATTGAATTGCACAGGTTTATTGCCTTAAGACACTACATTTTGAGTTTCATAATCTCTAGAATATCCCTCAGAACTGAGCACAATATTTTGCTTGCAATTTGATTATTCATAATCTATCATATAGAGACTCTCGTATACGAGAAACCTAGTAAATCATTTAATAACTAAGAGCTCATAAATAGTTGAATCAAAGTGAACTTTCAAAATTGGAATGTAGCCTATCTACCGAAACAAATCTGCAAGTTACTTGCAAGTAAGTGGCAAAGTTAGTGTTAACTTATTCGTAGGCGAAACTTTGGCGCAAACCATTAGTTAAACCAGAGCGGGCAATTTATTTGGCTGTCGGGGCCAACGCGGCATTGCGAAAATCGCTGGACTATCGCTAGGTGACATTGTTTTTAGATCATCTAGATTTAGTTTGCTCGTGTAATTTACGCTTACACTATTAAGTTATTCATTAACTACAAAGTTAGCCTTTACTGGTGTATTTTGGATAGGTGTATTATTATACCTTATTCAAGATTTAAGTTTAGGTCATACCATCATGAATTTAAATGATTAACAAGCCCCGATTTTAAAATAAAAAGAAGCCAAGATTTTAAAATAAAAAGAATTGTAACCCAAATCAACCCTACAAAATTATCACAATTTCACAAATGCAACAAACTACCATTCACTCACCTGTGCTTCTCCCAGCCCGAGCTCGATCGCGTCGATGCTCTTCCTCACCAGCGCTGCCTTCTCATGCTCGTGCTCGGTGTTGGCTGCCAGGCCGGCGAGGAGCTGCGCGTGTTCAGCCCGCAGCGCCTCCAGCCCGGCGGCGACCGTACGCGCGCCGGCCACCATTTCCTCCTGCGTCATCGCCGTCATCCTGCCTAGGGACTCGATCTTCTTTCTGCGAAAGAGGAGAAGATTTTTCAAATGAGCATTTTAAAATAAAGGCATTTTCAGTTTGCTAACCACTTTACTTCTTAAAGGTAAGCTGATTATAGGTATTTAACGAAACGTCATTTTACTTCACGTTTAAGCCGATTTTCATAACACATATAAATTCTATAAAATGAATATATTGACCTGTTAAAATGTTCGATTATCTGATAATTTTAATTAATAATAATGTTACTTTAGAATCAAAAAAACTGCGTTTCAAGAGATTCTATGCTTTACCCAAGACAGTTATGCTGAATGAAAATTCTCACATGCTGAATGAAAATTCTCGTTATCAATTATAAATCATCAGAGACAATACAAACGTTCTAACAAGGTACTCGTCCTATTTAGGTCAAGCAAACAGACAATTCGCAATAATTGCCAACAATTAAAACCCGTCACAATATAAACAATGCTGGAGCCGGTCAGTTGACACGAATCAGTCGGCGTTGAACGTTTGGACGCTTTCACATTAGCCGGTAACGAAACCGACCCGATATCCTTCCGATCCGATATCTTTATCAAGGTGCTAAACAGGAAAGCAATACTGCTCTTCAGTAAAATCAGATGACTAGTAATATGAATAGTGGGTCCGAGAACAAAAAGGACAATAAGTCAATGAATATCATTCCAATTTTATTAATTTGTTTATTAATGAACGGAAACATAATATACGGCTGAAAGGTTATCCCAGCTTACTGTTAAAGGTTTTTGTACTATATCGTTTACAACACTGGAAGATATTCAGTGCGAATGGTAACAGCGAAAAGCAAATACGAAGCCGATTATGAGCCTAAAAGTTGAAGTATTTTTTTTACTATTTAATTTTCTATCCAATAGTTTCCGAGTTGTTTTAATAATCATAATGCTTAATTAAATTCTATACGTTAAATTATAAATTAACATAGATAGTCTAAAAATCAATACTTTACAAAAGTTAAACATCGAAAGTAATAATATTAACTAGATATGTATGTTTTTTTAAATGAAAGGCTTTTTTAATTTATTTATATACCTTTAATACGTTTATCATTCCGTCCGACATATCGGAGTACGCAAAGCTCCCGACATGTCGGAGCGGATATCGTTACCGACTATTGTAAATGTGCTATTAGTCGAGAAAGTGCTGTAATTGGTCCATTGCTTAGATACTGATAGCGTTAATAAGTGTGTCACTTAAATATATGTCAACTTGTTTGTTTTCTGGAAAGTTCTTATAAGTGTAATTAAATGGAGACGATTGATGAGTATTTATTGTCCTAACATAGTTAACCATTGTCTTTCACACAAGTATGGGATATCTTTAGCTCCGACATAGTAAAAATACTACTAAGAGATACAAACTACATTTACAAATAACAGAATACACACACATAATGTACAGTATTCACTTATTTAGTAGTTTGCTATTTTGTTTAAGATAATATTATAATGTATATTCCGAATTATGTATGAACTAATAACCACTAAAGTTATGCTAAATAAGAAACCGTTTAGGCAGTTTTAACTTCACTTGATTTTGATATAATATTGAGTCATCGACGATGATAAAGTACAAGGAAGAAATTTCTGGCGCGACAACATTCATGAGATCGGAATGTGATTCAGTAAAAACAGTTTTGGCAAGATCTGCCAAACTGGCAAAACTAACAACAACATTCACTGTGCCATCAAGATAATTAAAGCTGATAAGTCAAGACAGGCTTGAAATTATAACAACAATAATCAACAGACAACTCCAATGAATGTTTGGAGAAATTGTATGACGCAGTCCACGATACGACAAGTCTAATTGTGTTGGCGATAAGATAGTCAAGTTTAATGTGAATAGTATAATTTTATTATGATGCCAATAAATACCAATATGTATGTCATTAGGATAGCTTGTCTCTCCCTTATCTTTATATTTAAAAAAGACATTAACTGTATTTTCTTTAATGGATTTCACTTAACATCCTACTTAGTAAGAAACATTTTATACTATGCTACTCTAGAGTGTACTGAGGTCGTCAATCCATTCTGCGATAACCGCGACAAACGATCTACAAGTACCAGGGCATCATATAACAGAGGAAGCACGCACACAAACACGCTGAATATCAACGAGTTTTCCGATAACGGCACCGTGCCCAGTTTCCCGTGGAAGTGACTTGCGAAACGCCAGGGGTGCGCCGACATGGGACTCGGTGATGCCGTGTGAAAGCCACTTCGGGTCGGAATTTCGATACGTTTCGTGCCGTTTGAATACGAGCCATATTTCAAGTGGTATACGAGTGATATTTGTGCGATAAAGATAATGGAATAGGGAAGTACACATGATCGCTTTTGTTATGGTATCCTGGTAGATGAGTTTTTGTTTGATCGATACAAGTTGTTTTTATAACGTGTAGTCCTGTCGAGTGGCCTTGTACAAGTAAATAGATTAAATATCAACATCTTCAATAAATATGCCACGTAGAGAACAACTACCGCTTCATTTAATTGGAGTTTAAAATAAGTAATTTACATTTTCAAATGAGCATAAGTCTGGCTATCAATTTTCAATTCACTAAAATGAAAGCAGTATCCATGAAACCTTAGAAAAACTTGTTAATAAAGACACAAATATTACACTTTTAGGGTATTATAAGCCAACACGGGCCAAATTTTTTTCATGGCATCTAACGCGATTACACAGAAGACCGGGTTTTAAAAACCTTAAGTCAATTAGTACGTGAATTTGAATACTTTTTACCTTTTGTACCAAATACATTAAAATAAACTAAAGACATTAAAATAAAACTATTTTACGGACTTTATCATTCAGAAACTTAAGACTGAGGGAAAGCAATTGGAATTTTTAAAAAAATCCTATATTAATTATTCTGATATGTATTTCCATTCAGGTGAATGAGAAATGCGCAAAACATCTCTCAGCTGAGATTTTCGAGGACCAATTTAAAACGGCTTTAGGTGTCTTTTGGGTCTAGATTACACCGCAGACTATTATACAAATTTATTCTTGATAATCTGCTTTTACAAATGAATTGTTACATATTTTTTTCCTTGGTATTTGTAGCCTTGTTATAGCTCAAAATAATTATGAGCTTTACGATAAGTACAAAAATAATGTAAACAAGGATATAATCAGTAAAAAATAATATAAACCTAAATCAGGCCAAAGAATCTTATCTAAATTATTCAGATGCTCTAATCGTCCAAATAACGCAGTTATCAGATATTACACGAATATCGATCCGGAGTACAGATATGGAAAATAATAACTAAAGCTCTGTCGTTTGAAGCAAACGCAGACGTAGCTGTAGAGTTTTGGATGAAATTTAGATACAAGTCATGATCCAACTATTATTAAAAAAGTGCTCTATGGGAGATTTATTTTAGTTAAGGACACAAGCAGACGCATACTGCACACAAACCCTTATTCTATCATATTTGAAGATGCTGTACTTATTTTTACATTTAGTTAAATAAGTTAAACAGTTAACAGTACTTAAAAATACTATACATAGATTTGTCTGTAATAGTTGGCTTTTCTTTTATATCTTTTATTTTAAAGGGCTTAAAGCGTTCATTCATTTATTCATTTTATTCACAAAGCGATCACCGAACCGAACACCCGGTCTATCATTGACAATAGTCCGCTAAGCAACGCATCTTAATGTCCTTGCAAATTACTGAACCGATTAAGTAAGACAATAAGTCTGTTGTACGATGTTTAAACACGTTTATACGATTGAAATGACCTAGGAAGTAGTCAGACCGTCTATTATTATATTACGTGGTCTAGTACATTTAGATTGAGGTGGTTCTGCCCAATTCCCATGGCATAGATAGTAGTGACGTGGAGAGGCGCTTACTTGAGGAGGCCTTGAAGAGGGAAGCAGTGGACGAAGATAGGCTGATGCAGATGCATAATATTTCTACTGTTTAATGTCAGAAAGAGAACCAAACAACTAGTTATAATCTATTAAGCAATCTAACATTGGCAGCCGGTAGAAATAACAGACTTGTAACAGGAATTTTCATTACCTTCATTTTACTAAGTAGATTACAGTTTCTACATAATATCTTTAATACAATAGCAAATCCAAATATAGCCTACGTACGTGACAGTATTTATACAGATGTTAATTAGAGATGTAGGTTTATAGCACTTCCGTCACTAGAACGTGATTGTAATCCAGGATGTCAATAACTGTTTGCAACGAAAATATGGGTTGCTAGGAAGTAGTAATTGACACCTGTCACACGGCTGTTACTGTCACCTTGACATTGACTTGGTCATGGATATTATGGGTAGAATTTAGTGGAATGATAAAAAGAACATTATTGAATTTGCTTCGTTTTGTCTCTATATGATTCCTAGAATAGAGAATTCACAAATCTTATGACATGAAAATCGGCTTTCATATACTATTTTCATACATGATTTTTTTTTAGTAAATACATCTATCAGCACCTAACGTAGTTGATGGTAAAATACAAGAGAGGGTATATATTCGTCCTTAAGACATAAAAATGCAAAACCTTTAATGAATCCAAACGCCATAAACTTTGGCAACTAACATCATAATATTATTTTTCTGACGATCCCCACGCCATGAATGACGGAGGGGATACTTGCAATATGGCGTCTTCACGGTGGTTATTAAAATTGACCACCCCACCGCCCACAAAATTAATTCCGACATGCCTTTGTCCCTCTTCAGCCTTTAGAAGCCGAGTTACCTACGTCTGGGGATGCTCCGTATAACAACGCCACGAAGGGAATCTAATAAATATTTTCACTATTATACAAAAAAAAAATATTCCTGAAGTAAAGAGAAAGTTATAATAAAATATATTTACAGCAAAATAGAAATACAAATTCTCAGCAAATATTTATATTACAAAACCAAATTCCAATTCCCAAATACTCCTCGAACGGCGACCCGAAACGTTTTTGTGTGTAGCACAATAAGACGAATCATCTTTGGAACTTGACGAACGCAAATTGTTACGGTTTCCGTTATTTTTCCATTGGAATAGGAGTCACGTACTGGAGTCATGTAAGATTGTACCTGGACGACGTCATAGATGATCAAAATCGCTAGTGAAATATAGTTACAGAGAAAAGCGAAGAAAGCCACAAGAGAGGCAGTTCTAATACTGTACCACAAAACAGTTAAAATATCAGGGTATCTATTCTAATAACATAAACATAATACTTGAACCTAAAATGCCAGTAAATGTGTTTTGCGGGTAGTTACCAACGAGATTGCAATAAGACAGAAAATAGTCGTAAATTCTATTCTTATATGATAAAAACTTAAATTGGATAATGGAATCTTTTAACACGATCAACGAAGCGTTATTATTGCTTGAAAAAGCAATTAAAAATGCGTAAATACTTCAAAGTTTAAAGTGTATAAAAAATCCACTTTTTCATTTGCATCTCACTTCGTAGAATTGTGGATTGTGAAACTAGATAAATACGAGTGTTATGTAACTTTGAAAGCACTTCTTTTTTCGTGAAACAAACCAGCTATGTGTAGTTCATTCTCCTTTTGTGGTATGTTTTTGCTTGTGTACAGTGAAAAATATCACCTTGTTAGTACTCGAAATAACTAACATAAAAGTACTATTGCATATTATGTATGTGCTTTTAATGGCTAAATATCAAAAACCATACAACTAGCTATGGACAAAGTCAATGAGTATGATGAATAAATAGTACTTATTGAAGAAAATGCAATGTAAAGATTAGGTAGATAACAGAAGTCTACAAAATCCATAGCCATGATGATTTTGTGACGTAAATACATCCGAGTCTCAAGATGTTGAAGATTAATAGCCAAATCTTCGTGAATACAAGACTTCTAAGTTATTGCATCATCAAGTTAATAGCGTAATTTTCCCGTGCGATGTTTCTGTAAACAAATGTTCCACACAATGCAACCAAGATTAATCTCGTGAAATAAATTACAAGTCTCTTTAATGAAGCCTCAGGAAAGCAACAGTTTAAGTAAAGTGAAGTAAAAGTACGTTGAATTGTTTGACGTGCCACAAATCTGATATTCAGCAACCACAAGCATTTTGATCAGAGTGTAAGGACTAAAATCGATACCAAATTCCCTGATCACGCTCTAGAAACCGGCCTCCATGTAATTTCGGTCCTGACAATTAATGTCAAAACACTACGTCCCGCGAGACAACCGCAACTGATTTAATCGGGGATATATATAAAAATGAATCCCTATGTCCCTTGGTCACGCCATCACGCGTGAACGGCTGGACCGATTTCATTTTTTTTTCTTTGTGTTTGTTATAGTCAGGAGAAGGTTCTTATGAAAGAAAAAAAAACAAAAAATTGCGCGAAAAAATAGAACATTTAAGAAAACTTAACGAAAATATTAATTTTATATAACTTTCAATTGTTTGAAATAACTGCCAGCGATTGACAGAATGCGCGCTGCAAATTCATAGTTAAGACGGAACAACGTCTATCGGGTCAGCTAGTCTGGCATAATTTTAATCATGTCACGATCTACGGTGCACCAAGTGGCTTATTAAGGACGTCAAAGTCAACTATTTGTATAACGATATTGTATTTACAGGTGTTTAGAACTATCGTATACCCCAGCTGCTTATTTGCCATTTCTCCAACACTATAACTTACACATACAAATAACCCAACCTTGAAGCATCTCATATTCTGGATGTTACACCGTATCACAAGTTATTGCCATTACATTCCTTGTATCTCATTTCCCCGTAAATTCCATTTTCCTCGTAACACAAAACCTTATCAGCCGGAATCACGGCGTGCCGTCCTCGCTTGTCAAGTGGAGCGGCGGGTTGCGTAAGTCGGTATAGTGTATCAACGTGATACTATGCACGGGCCACATACGGTGTTACCTTCGCAATTTGACAATTATCCGTAGATGGACGTTGAGCTTGAGACGAATTTGGGGATTTGTTTATGTGGACGTAGTTTTACTCATAAGGGTGTAATAAAATTCCAAATGCTGTAAATGAAGCTTGCTTATAAGATTTTTTTTTAAAACCGTACCGGTCGCAGACGAAGCTCTTGCGTAAAGCTGCTTTATTCCAAATATATTCGCGTTTCCATCTCCACAAGGAACGATTTCTTCAATTATGTGGATTCACCACTTTACGGGACAAATGACTACAAAATTTCTACACAATAAAATTCCCAGACAGCAGTAACGGACCGTATTCTCAATACAACTGAAAAATATCCAATGAAACCTAACTATACTCTAACAGATGTACAAAGTTAACGTAAACAAGACGTAGTATGTGAATAGAGACTGCAAATCAGATGTGTGACGGACCCGCCGGAAGGTCACACCGCACAGTTGACAAAGTTAACACAGCTTGAATAACCAATGAGGAAACACACACTTAGAACGATGCCGCTAAAAGCAATCATGTTGTTCACGCGATTGCCTATTAGGGTAATATCGCGTTTGTATAATCAAATGTTTGTGCGCGTCTGTTTTGCCAGACGAGCGAAAAAACAATGTTTGTGTTTCGTTTTTATGTAGACACACGTTTCATTATATATTAACAGCCATAAATTAAGTTTTATTAACAATACATACATATTTTAACTGACCTAGTTTTGATAATATGGTAATTATAATATATTTCGTGGTGCTAATTAAATGAATAGGTACAGTACACGCACCATAAAATTAATCAAAAGACTAAACCCACAAACAGTCTCAAAAATATTTTACGCAGACCCATAAAGTTTATTTTGGTCTACACTCACCAAAAATGTACAAAACAGAAATTCCGTTGTTTAATCTCGCCGTAGTGTAGACAATCCCTTAAACTTAATATACTGTCCATACAAATTTCTAAATACTTTCATTAACGAAACTAAATACTTCCAACCTCCAACAAACAATGCAATGTTTAAATCGGTTATTCAGACCTGACTGGGAGGCGACCACCAAAACACCCTAGGGGATGGGGTGGAGCGGGCGACGTGGGGCAAATAAAATAACCCGGTAACCATAGCAACCAAGGACGACAACCCTCCGCCGGCGCGACACGCGTGTTTGGAGAGAAAATTAGAAAATTTTATAGACCGTTCAGTTAGATGAAGTGGGTTAGGCGGCGTACAAACACACCTATTTCCGAGACGCGAGACATATTTCAGATACGGGATTGTGTCACTATTTTTATTTTGTTTTGTTTTTTTATACACACATACACATCACGCGTTTATGCCCGAAGGGTTAAGCAGGTGTGCAACCAAGGCACCAACGTTTCGCGAAGTGTGTTACGTCTCATGATATGATAACAGGCGAACCGATCGCCATATCAGACAAATTCTAGACTCCATACTGATAGTAAGCAGAAAAACTCAAATATCCCTTTTGCCCGACCCGGGATTCGAACTTGAGACTTTAGAAGTGGTCGTACCATGCAATACAACTTGCCACCGAGGCAGTAGTTTTCTTATATTTTTTTATATATCTGAATAAAAAAATGAGCAAGGCACTCGATTAATGCCTGATGGTGAGTGATACGCAGGCCAATAAACCGTATGAACGCTTCAACGAAATTACCATATCCAATACATTGTCATTATGAGATATATGTCGAGCCTCATGAGGTCCAGTAATTAAACAGAATCTGTTTTACAGATTGGGGAGCATTACAGAGCTTGCACACAGTTGCATGATGCACGATAGGTACCTACCGACACTTTCACAGAGGCCTAACATCTACCACATTAGAATAGAGAAAGAAAGCCGTCGCTATTTTCTCTTTACCTAATTAAAACAACAACTGTAATCGTTTAATTATATAGCTGTTTAAATACTTTCCCTTTTATGCGCTTGTATTAATAAACGTTTTATTGATACTATGGCTTTATTGCTCAGCCCATTGATTCAAACAGTATAATTATATCGGAAAAGCGATAAGATTTTTTAATGTATTATATTAAAAAATCATTAATATATCTTTAAAATAATGAAATATGCATCAGTGGCGAAGGCTGTAATTTTTCGAAAGGTAGCCCAATACAACATATAGGTACTACTAATGTGCAAAAATGCGGTCTACAAATCTTTCTAATGATAATAAGATTTCATATAAATTACGAAAGGGAAGCCGGCAGGAATTGAATGATATGGGAGCCTTCGCCACTGGTATGCACGTTGAAGTCAATAGTAGACATCTATTTAGACTTGAAATAGAAAAAGGGGTTAAGACAAGGTTTCGTTAAAATGTTATAGAGTAACATGTTACAAGTACTTAGAAGTAAAATGTATAAAGATATTATTATAATTAAAATGTATAAGGGAATGAGCCTATAAAACGATTGATGCATAATTACATTAATATACCAACGTTGATTAACTAGTTTGAACCGTAATCCACGACCTCATAAACGTAACGGATAAATATATCCATTTCTAACCAGACTTAAAAAAAATCTAAATGGAACAAACTGCATACGTATTGTCTCGATGAATGCGACAGACTAATACCAAAAACATGAACACGCTACAAACATTTCATTATATAAAATCCAGAAAACATACATTAGCACATATAAAACTCCATCACAACGTGAAAGTTTTAAGTTGGGAGGCGGCGGGCCAGACGTCATAAATCTTGCGATATAAAACTGTACAAGAGGGGGATCGTAGGGGATGTTCCCGGGAAACGCATGAAAAGCTGGGAAGGTGTGCTTCCTTGGCCACGCGCCAGGGGCGGTCCGGGCTTAATACTGTCGCGCACTCGAGGGCTGTCAAGTGCAATGGTTGACGACATATACAATTATGTACTCGTTATGCTTTGAGCAGTGCAAATGAGAGTGGGGAGAAGGTCAACAATTAATCTTTGCTGATACACGTACAATTTTACTTCCTTCGTTTATTTTTCCTGCTCTAGCCATGAATGCAGTAATCCTGTGTTTAATCAAGTATTTGTAACATGACGTTAAGTCTAGATTTGCATGAACAACCGTGTTGACAAAACTCGAAATTACAACCCTAATACAAAACTAATTTTCCTGCCGAAACCAACCTTAGCACAATGGACACAAAAGCTATTTTCCCGTTGTTTCGAAGTCAAGTAATGCATTATACACATTAATGGCGACTATAAGCCGGCTGGTGCCAGGTCTGTAGGCGCCTAGGGACAAGGCGCATTGCACCGTGACTAGGGGGGCGGGTTTACCGTTTCATGTTTAAGCAAATTGTGTTCTAAAGTTTATGTTACAAGAACGATTATCCTGTAATTGTGTAAAGTTTTTATTGCTACAATATCAAGAATGCGCCGAATATGTACGTAATATTTAAATAGTAGGCTATATCTGAGTCATTTCCTACGATTATTTTTGTTGCGACACCAATACATTCTGTAATATTTTTTAAACTTACTTATGTAAACATATATGAAGTATATAGCTACATACATCTTTAATGAGACGTTCAAATTATAACAACCCTGACATTCGTATATAGTATCCTTTAGATGCCGCCAGAGACCCGGAGGGTTGGATCTACGATCCTTTTGATGTAAGGGTTCCTACCCTGTTCCTAAAATAGTAAAAGGTTTAGTTTCCCTTCCTAGAACATAAGTAGTACATACGCGATTGAATTTAATAAAATTTTCACAAAACGTATGTATTCAGTCAATGATATACAACACATCTACAATAGTAAAAAAATAGCTATTAAACTTCACATTAAAAAAAGTCCGACGTCGCTAATTTTTTTTTATTTTTATTCTGTTTTCTAAAATGTACAGAATTGTTTCATCTCCCGGAACCCAGAACGTCAGAGGTGCGTCATACCAAGCACGCAATACAAGTATGCCAGCGAGTATTTAGAATGCCAAATAAATAGGTAACAGATACTACGCCTATGTATTGCGCGGTGTAATGCAATATCGCGGTGCTGGACCGTGAATACCGCGAACGAAAGGAGAATGGCGACTTCGCGTCTATGCGCGAAATATACAAAACGTGCTGTAGATTATAGCTGTAAGATAAATTTATCGGGTAGAAGAATACTGATCAAAATCAGAACGTAAGCAACTCGCCTTACGATTGAACGGGAAAATTTGTCGACAAATTCATATTATTATGATTATCTCACTAATGTTATAAATGTAAAACTGTGGGAATGTTTGGATGTTTGTTTGAAATAAATACAGAAACAGCTGAACGGATTTAGATGAAATTTGGCAGACGGGTAGACTATCTCCTGGATTATAGACATAGGCTACTTTTCTCCCGGTAATTTGTTACCATGTGAAATAACGGACCTGTTTAACCAGATTTTTACATAGTTGGCGCAATTGTCTTACTGGTAGCGCTATAAACAATATTTTAGGGAGTTTTGTATCGGGAAAAGTTTTTCACGTCTGCAAAACCACGAACAACACCGAGTAATAATAAGTTCACGCCTGTATCCCGTAGGTGTATACAGTGATGTATCAATCGTAGTCTTAGCTCAGCAAACTAACTTCGATGTCCAGTAATATGTTTTTGAATAAGTTACCTGAGATCAATATACATCGTATGAAAATGGAAATAGCAGTATTAGTACAACTTTGAATATAAAGAGAAACTAAAATTACCGCTTAATATTTTATGAGACATAATGCTCTTTGACTAAAATGTTCCGAACATAGTTTCGATATTAGACTACTTATTCGATATTAAGTTCTTGGATAAAAGGAATATTTTCATAGGAAATTTGAATATATGATTTAAAATGTTTATGCTCCACGTACCGAGAAACCCTCATGGGATCTTATCCGACTTCCAGTATTCATATTATAAGGTCAAACACGTTTCAAGTTTTAAAAATTCTAAAAAACGTTCATTTTTATACCGACGTTTTTATATATTTATGTTTAAAGTTATCGAACACTAATAATAATATGAAATTTTGAATTCTCCCATGTCATCATTAACTAAAGACTAACCCCTTTATTCATAAACGTTTTTTATCGAACGATCGAGTTAGGCTGCGATAACAAGTCTGTTTCTCAGTGCTGACGGCATGGCAGTCTTCGCAGTGCGTAGACGTTGGGCCGTTGTGATTGGCTAATATTAAAATACTACAATAATAACCAATCACAACGGCCCTATGTCTGTCTCTCAGTGGCGTTGGGCACTGAGAAACAGGTTTGTTATCACAGCTTTACTCCGTCCTTAGATAAAAAACGTTTATGAATAAGGGGGTATATATACAAATTGTTGTAAAGCAATTAAAATAATACCAAACAAGAATATAAAATTAACCCTAACCTTTGATAAACAATGTTATTGTTTTTATGAAAAACTATTTCATTTAGATTTTTAATCATTTTTGTTAAAAACAATTTAATTTTAATTTCAAAATATTATCATTTTTTCATTATAAGGAATGAATAAAAAAGAAAACAAGCATAGCTTTGACAACAATTACTTAACGACTAGTTGACGAGTTTTATGTTAATAACAATCCTCACATACACAAATAAAGAAAATAAAAGTACATCGCGACAACAAATACCAATGACCTATTGCTACAAACAACCAACAATTGTCGTAAAATCATTCTTAATACATTACACTTCTGTGCACCAGTTACGCTTGTCTAGTTAGACAAACATTTACCCGCACATAAACCTTCGTACGTATCTTACATTCCAAAATCATCACCGCAAAACGCCCAGAAATCACAGCTCCGAAATGATCAGCTAATGGGTGGTAAAACAAAGGGCCGTCTAATCCAATTACCAGCTAGCACAACACAAAGGGCGGTCTCAATCGATGTGTCTAGACGCGACGGCGGTTCTGATGCAGCATTAAACATTACTGGCTTAATGCCTCTGCTTTGACGATGACCGGATTTGAAACTGTTATGCTAAAAGGTTTTTTTTTCGGTCACGGCCAAGTGAACCACTGCACCTGATGGTAAGTGGAGTGGGGTCCAATAGAATGTCGACTGACGATACATAATTACCGTTCGACAGTTGACACAATTATGCTGTTAGAACCGGATATACACGGGCTGGTCCCGGATCGCGATCGGAACCTACCACAATATCGCCTCATTAATATTTTAAGAAGGTATTTGGATTGATGAGGTTCTGGAGTCCGTCGCTAATTTGAGCATGCGAAATGTATTTTTTGATTAGGAAACCAACGCTTTCCTGGCTTTAGAATTTGTTTTAGCTATGACAATAATAGCCTGACCTGCATGTTACCGAACAGTGAGCGTAATTAGCTCGTCTCTGTTTACGCATTCGGATACGGGCCTGAATTTACTTTACTAGTTCAGATTAGAGTCATTTATTTGCGCTGTAAATAGTCTGCTATTCAATTTATTTCATTTCTTCATGGCGATACCCAATAATCACGTCAAAACTGACCAGCAACATGAATGTATCACGTGTTGATTTAGTTCTGACTAACAGCAATCTGGCGCTGATCCAGTCAGTGCTTTCTAGACATCCTCGGCTTTCAAATACAGATTCAATACAAAAACAAGACAGCAACCTGCAACACATGTACAGTTTGCCCCTGACTAAAATAGAAGTCTGCCGAAACACTTCCAATGGCACAATACAATTACCCAAAATAATTGTGGACCTCAAAAATATTTTCACCAGAATCGAACCGCAAATCTCTTGTTTCAGAGCCAATGTAAACGCAACAAAGGCAGTCTTTTACATAATAGAAAACTGTATTCGCTAGTTTATAGTGAACATTTCATAACTTCATTAATATTCTATTTAAGACCGAGTCATATAACTAAGTTGTTTGTCTTAAAGTTCCTAGTCTAAACTAATTAATTATTAAAGTGAGACCTTTCTGCTTGTTAAATATTATACGATATAATAAACTGGCACACGCTGTACTTAACCACAAGTTTTAAACAAAATAAATAAAACTTTACGAAGAACTTGGTATTAGCGGCAATACAATTCAAGCGTTAGCTATGCTCTACAGTATTTTGCAGTAAATCCATTTTTAAGAGTAACAATGTTAGAGAATCACATATCAAATCGTGGTCTCTCATTTACCTAAAAACAATTCAACTTTCATAGTGATACTTGAATAATTCAGCTTCGAAATATGAACAATAATTTTTTTCGTTCCACAGTCCCGCTCTTAATTTTAAAAGTACAAAAGACAAGCCTTTTATAATTTACATCAGTACTCGCATTCATCGCTCTCAAAGCATTTTAATTAAACTCGTCCCTGCAAAAATAACAACGTCGCGACTTGTCAGTATAATTGAAAATATTTCGCAAAAATATTCTGATTTCAGTCATCATAGACCTGAGACTGAAATGAAATGTTATATACTTCGAACAAACTGTGTATGTACGTCTCGTCTCTCCGGTGTATTCGTCCGTCGAAACCTTATTGATGTAAAGGTCAAGGGCGCAAGACCTTTCCCGAAGGACGGAGAAAATCCCGCACACAAGAACTTATAAAAGGAGCTCAGAATCAATATAAAGAAATATTACGCTGATATTTTTATTATGTTAATTGCTTTGCCGTAGAAGCAAGGCCAAAGTTGATTAGTGAAATATATTTTATAATAACTTTCTTTGAAATCTTTTACGGGCTTAAGCAATACTAATCCCCTCGGAGGCCAAAAGAAAATTTACTGAGCCTAATGAATGCAAAGTTTAATTAAATACTGTAATCTTAAATTGTAACTTATCCAAATATGCAAACCTCAAAGAACTGTAACAGAGCTTAAAGCTCAATTAAAAACAGAAATAATGGAACAACCAATTTCCAGTAGAAACAACCGTCCATTTTAATCCCAGTATCAAGAGCCGACAAAACAATGTGTGTGAGCAGCAAATTGTCAATTTCCCTCGCTCCTTAGCGACGGGAGCGTGCATGTTTCCGCGAGAGCTTAAAGCTCCGTTGTACAAACACGCAAGCCTCTCAAAGCTCCAGCTTCGGTAGGAGTGCAATTTGGGGATTTGCAATTAGCGGAATAAATACGAAATGGTGGAACTTTTGCTTTTGGTATGTGCGAATGGCTGAACAGCAGCAATTTGTGAGAGATTGTAAATATATGGGTGTTGTTTTTAAATAGAGTTTGAAGCCTTTTAAGCAAAAAAAATATTGATAAATAATACATACTAGCCACAACATTAAGCACGTATCTGACATGTGTAGACATAGGACTCTAGAAATATAATGTTGTAATAGCGAAATGATTTTATTTCATTATCTAGAAAAATATCATAAAACAAACATTTATATAAAAGAGACTTTGTGCCCTATTTTGCTAGTATTGAATAATAAAAGACCACCTACTGTGGCATCAATTAAAACAACGCGACTACGTGGCAACATTTTTGATGAAGTAACAATGCTCGACACACATAACACTGTTACGACAACGGCAAGTGGTGCCAACAGAGTAGTGACGGGAATATGAGTTGTAGAATGTGACGATAATACATTTGTAAATCATACTATCCTACTGTTGCAAACGCGAAAGATTTTAATGTGTCTCGATGTTTGATAGAAGTACACGCGGAAACTGCTGAATAAAGTTGAATGACATTTGGCACATAGATAAGCAAGCTCTAAATTAAAATATAGTGTACTAAATAAATAAATGACGTACGTATTAATATATTTAACAGGCCCTTTCAAACCACTCCATCTACATAACGCCCCAAAACCATACAATTAAGTACTCTAAAAAATCCAAAGATGTAATCACTACGATTACTTTCACATGAAAATTTCAGCCATCAGCCACTGCTAAAACAGTAAAAATGATGAAAGATGCCTTTAAAATTCAAACATACAACCAATATATTAATATTAAGCAATCACAACATTTCACAGGCGTGAAAATGAACACAAATTCAAATTTATGAGAATGGAAATAAGCCTTTACACATATAATGCTTTGGTTAACATTTATGCTATTTCGATTTTTGTGTTATATTTTTACCACAGTGGAGAGCGATATTACTTCCCCGATAGCTGTGAAATATGAAACACTGGACAGTAAACCGCTTTTCGCTACCATCAATGATTTTCTGTTGTTGAAATCCGAGTTGTTTTCCTACGTTAGGCATAAAGTTCCTTTAAGTTTTTACGGTTCCAAAAACACAAATCTAAATTATTCGATGCGGCAAAGGGCTCATCCACTAATTGATATGTTCAGCGAGACGTGAGTACACTACTTACATCTTCCTACCCGGAATAAAGGCATAAGTTTACGTGTTGACACACCGCTTTCCTAATTTGTTTTCAATCCAGCGATAAACATGCATAAACAAAGCTTAATTTCAATAATTACGCAGCGTTGAAACATGCCGAGCGTTAATAACACAACTCGTACTGGACCTCGTAAATTTCATCATAAACTGGCCGTGGATTTACATAGGGCACTTCACGTGATTAATTACAATCCGTAATGGATGGACGGTGAAAATTAGGATCGCTTTTTGATGTCATGGATTGCATAATGGCGTCGGCAATCGTATTAATGGGATTCGTGTTGGATATTTATAGCTATTGATTGATACTCGCTTTTAATTGCGTATCGTTGTCCTTCTACCGGTGATCTGGTTCTTTATTTGAATGGTTTTTAGTATAGTAATAAAATACTGTTACGGTAGAGTGAGTTTAGTTGAGAATACGTTTAGTTTTAGGAGCTGGATAAAGATATGTCGATCATTGATTTATGAAACTAGATTCGACTGAGTCCTAAGTTAGCATTATTCGAAAAATAGAAGATTTCTTATACCATGTAAGCTTCTACATTCATAATTATTCATAATAATTGCAAAATAACCCCACTGCATCTGATAGTAAGTGGAGTGGGGTCCAATAAAATGTTAACTGAGATATGATTACCCCTCGACAGTCGTCACAATTATGCCGGCCTGTTGAAACTAGATACACAGACTGATCCCGGAACGCGACACACTTACGTGGGCCACTATGACGTGTTTTAACATCTTGTGTACGGTGGTGCCGGGCGGATATAAAATCACTAACAATTCTGCATCAGATAAAAGCTATTTCACAGTTTTTGTTGTTTTTACATTATTGTTCACTCAACAAAATAAATAAACATATCGGTTATCACACAATATTATCATACATTCTATGATGAACAATAAACAAATCTACGTGAATACGCAACATCAACACAGACGGCATATTACGTCGAAATATTATGAATCCATTTGAATACTAAAATAGTTTGTAGAATACAACATGGTTAGCTCATTAGCACTATTTCACTTATTGCAACCTTGTATATAATTTACTATACTTGGGTACATATACCACAAAAAGTTGAGTTACTTTGCCCGTTTAAAACCCTTGCGAATAAAAGTCTCATGATAACTGTGTTTTTATTTTCATAAAAAGTAGCCCTTATGACACTTCCTGTTCCATAAAGTATTTCAAAATATCGACCGTTTACTTCGATGCTGCAGCCCATGTTTAGTAAACTACAACTTATTAAGTACGAATTCTTGACAACCGGTCTGAAGTTATACAAGAACTGCATCTAATATTGTTTTTAGGGACAAAAGGGAGACAGAAGGCGTATAAGAGAGTAAAACAGCATATTCGGACCGACCATAAAGACAGAAACAGGTGCGACTAATATGCGTATAGCAACATTTGTTACAAACAACTTTTAGCGTCCATCCTTTCTTTTCTTCTCATAAAACTTGGCAGAAACAGACGCGGAATTTCTTGAAGATACACAGCTTCAGAATATTATACTTACATTCTGTACGCGTTTAAAGTCTTCGACATTATAAATGCGGTTAACAATCGTGGCTCATTTCACTTCACTGTTCACTGCACTAGAGTTACCACTATAAAAATGTGTGTAAAAATATATTTTCAATGCGAATAGTCCACTGCGAACTGTTGAGAATTGGATTTTGTCACGACACTAGTCGACCTTCGTAGTGGTATCGATGTTGGGGTAAACGAATGACGTCATACTGTTAAACGAAGTATCTTTAAATTCCTTTTTGTGACGTCAAAGTTATTATAACTGCAATTATTATAAATGGATCGCTTTTAAATGGTAACACTGTTTCATATTTGCACGAATAGACACTTTCAAAAATATAATATTTAGCAACACAAGTATTTAATTAGGATATCATATAATTATTAGGAGCACTGATGTTTCAAAGCCGCCAAATAAAATGATAGCGTAGATACAAAAGCACTCCATTACAGTACATAGAGGCTGTATGTTTGAGGGCACGACCGTTGTCAACGGTCACATACGTGCGCCGGTTTGATCGGATTAAGACTGCGGTGGCAACTGTAATAGCCTCGTCCGGATCTCCCACAACGCGACACGGATTTTATCAGGTCAATAGAAACTAAGTAGAGTACTAAAAATAGTCTGCAGGCGACCGTTCTGTGGAAGCGTTCCGGGGTTTAGCGTTAAAAGCAAACATTAAAAAGACTATTCACTTAATAGACAACAATAAACATTAAATTCAAGGAGAATTTGAATTTAGATTCCATTAAAAATCCATCAAAACCTGAATTACACAAACAGAAACAATTATTATTTATCTGTGCAGACGCGTTTAAATATAATCAAAACAGTGGAAACCTCAAAGGCGAAAGATAACAAGATCGATAGATAAACGGGGCGGTTAATACGTTTGGCAGTCCAGGCGCATCCACGTGTGATTTTGGCACGCAGGCCGGGCGAAAAAATAAATAGCTTGCCAATTGTTGCACAACAACTGAGCGAAAGAGACAGCGATATATCACAGAGTCGTGAAAGAAAGAGACGAAGATACAAACTAACGCTTCCGAAATAGACAACACTCCTACGCAACTCTTCGGCCGGGGACCTGTGTCGTTGATCCGGTTCGTCTGTGAGTTTCTTTGTTTGTTTTTATTTTTGACTTACACGGGTCGTTTGATAAGGAACTATCGAAACATAACAATGTTATCTTTGTTACTTTTATATATGCCAGAGACTGTAGGTAAATCAAACAAGCTTGAATTGAACACTATATCAATCATCGGTATAATAAGTATGTCGCAATGCATACCGCATTCTATGATACTAAAGTTAAATACCAGGTTACTGCAATGTACTCTATTTTATGGCGTCTATTGATTACTTAATATTTGGTTCGATACATTCGCCAGTATCAATACTCTGTTGGAGCAAACATTTGCCCAAAGATAGCTTTGTTCCATCTGTTTGTGACGGTGCTTTGTCAAAGGCAGTAAACACAGGGGACATAAGTGGACCCATAGGCTTTGTTGATAATACATACAAATTGTTTGCTCAATGCCCTATTATAGTTTGGTAGCCTATTTGATTCGGACTCTGAAAGCTTCGAAACACTGGGGACGCTACAAAACATCTAATGCATATTGCGCCACTCATTGCCTATAAACAGCAGTAGCGGAACTAAAAATTAACCACAATGCACTGCACTGCGACGATCTCAACCCTGGCATTTAATTCTCATAATGTCCAATAATTACATCGACCACTGTGACCTTCAAAACGAGTCAGTAATGATTCGTGACACATATGGTTATAGTGATGGTACTTATCCAGATTCTTGCATACTATGAAAGATCTACCGTCTAACAATCAGATCAACCCGTATTGAGTCTATGTATGCATGTTATCGTTCCTGTTCAAATATCTAATTTCTCTTCTACACGTGATGTAACTTTACAAATACTTCAAACAGGTTTTCAGTTCCATAACAATATGATATCTTACGCCTGTGCAGCCTGACTGGTTGATGTATGAAATAAGTGTCCAAAGAATTCGGCAGCGCAGGACGCATGACTAGCTGTAAGTGACGCGTTGCGCAGTGAATGTGCAAAATGCGCATGCGACGTCGCAGCGCAGCGGCGCACCGGAACACTGTTTCACTGAACACACAGTGGTAATTGCATCCGATGCACTGTCACAAAGAGGTACTTGTGATGGTTAATTAGCTCGACATTGACTAATTAATTAACTGTTAGAATGAACCTCTAAAACTAATAAATATTGTGCTTTCCATTCCAAAAAAATACACGTAAACCGCCACAAAAATACTGAACAAACTGGCGGGTGCGTGCAGCTAGATCTGCTATTTTAATGATATAATTTATTTATTTATAGCATGGAAAACTTAAGCTAAATAAGCGAACAAACGGTATTTAATATCAAGTAATCATGACCTTGCATGCAGTATTTATATCTAAATAAAAGCCTAAAACTAATTATAACTTTCCTGCTAAACTATGTTACTGTTGCAAAAGTTCTACATCAAATATCAAACACTAGAGCTCTCGTACGGAAGAGGTTCGCAGTCCTTAAAGAAAGCTTAGTGGAAACCTCGCGGGAAATCTCGAGCACGCAAAGGAAGGAACTCAAAAGGTGCTGCCAACGGAACACTTTGATGTGTTGAATTTAAATCGCAACGAGATCAATTACAGTGGAATATAAGAAAGAATATTTTTCACAGTAAGTATTATGAATAATTTATGAAAGATATCGGTTTTCGTACGTGAACTGGCAAATTTAAGACTGAGAATTTAAAATTGCGTACTAAATTGGATTTTGATTTCGATAAGTCTAATGGTTCAATTTAGGGGCGGCACGCAAGCAAATTGACCGCCCGATAGCCTGTGATTACTGCCACCATTAGCACCTTTGATATCGTAATTGTAGGGTCGCTTTCGACCTTTCTATTTAACTTACCTACTACAAAAAAAGCAATTCTTATTTTTATCATGTCTACTATAATTTAATCTAAATATCGAACACGAACATAACAAGCCGCTGGAATCAAACTTGCGACCCAGCACAGCGGGCTTCTAATCCGATGTCAAGGAGAACGCAATAACGGTCGTCTATAAATCTTACAGAAACGATTTTAGTACGTCCTTTGCTGAAATGGGTCAGCCGTTGCGAATCCAAATGGTTTAAAATACAGCCTGGCGGTATGAATCGTGACTATGAACTTAATGTTCGTTCCAGATAGAGGACCTATATTCAGACGAAACAACTCAAGAATGACGGTAATATGAATTTAACCCTTGCCTTACATCTTGAGGAGATTTATATTTTAGACCGAGTTCATTTTGGTGGTAAAACATGAGATATGATGTTCTTATAATGCGAAAAAGGTAGTGAACCAACAATACTAAATCAATTTCATTGGGCATTTGAATGTATTGAAGCAACAATACAATTGGAAACAAAAATCGATAATCACCATTTCGAAACATTAACAATCTTGGTAATTACAATCATGTATTAGTCATTTCCAATGCTAGTTATTGTAATATTTCTAAAGGAATATTATGGTCTAGAATAAAATAGACAATACTACATAAAACCCATATTAGTAAAAAGAGGCCACATTTATTGTGTAACGCTTTACTAATATAAGACTGTTTAACAATAAATATTTACAATCAAATTCTGTTCCTTGACTCTAAATAGAATGCTATTAACACTTGTACAAACAGAAAACTTTAAAAAGCAGGACAGGAGTAATGTGTGGACAGGAATTCGAAACCATGTATGGCTTCTCAAAACACAATTTAACGATTGTTTATAACTGAAATTACCTTCTTAATGACTACTTGAGGGGTTCATGTCTCGGAATTTTATTTCAGAGTCCATCGTCCTTTGGGGTTAAATCGTGAGTATTAATGAAGTGTAACCCAAATCTGATAATGACAATTCTATACCTAATTGGGATCATAGAATCGACTTGTGGGTTCACATTCCATAAACGCTATTCTTTACTTCGTTTTCATCCGAAAAATTCAAGATGATTCTTAAAGTTAGTACTTGAGAAGTCGACTCCAACGTCCTCTAAATCTCAAAGCGTTCCGAACATTCCTTAAAACATTAGACGAATGAAATACTCGTTTCCAATACCCACAGCCAGGATTAAACTAAAGACCGAAGACGTGCTCAGAGCGCTCACGACGGCACTTTTATACAATTTTTTGTTCACCTGTGCGACACCAATGGAAAAGGATCTTTAAGGTTAGAAAATAAGGTAGATTCTGATGAATTTAATGAAATGAAACGAAGCGCAACGAACGGCCTTAATGGCGCAGGTTAAAATGTATATTCATTCCACTGTACGCAGACAGATAAAATTAATTTAATAACCGAACGTATGGCTTCGATTGAAGACATTGCAAGTAATTTTTGTGTATTGATTGATTTTAGTCAGTTATTTGAACTATTTGTACCCTACAACCATTTTAAAGAACATCGTTGAATAATAATAGTTTTCGAAACTGATGAAAAAGGCATTCCATAATATTTTAACAAGTCATATGCTATTGAAACACACTGTGAATCATGTTAAGCAATGTGTGACAATATTTCTCGTCTCCGGAAAAGATTACTCAAATACGCGACGCTGTTTCAACGATGCAATTTCAGTGCAATTTATTTCCAACATTGTAGTTATTGTGCTATTACTGAAGAACGCGTTATAAATTGACATTGCAGACAATGAAGAATTTAAGTGTAGTTTCAATCACATATTTGGATGACAGAAAAACTTGATACAGTAAGTTTTACACAAATTTTTCGTGAAAAAAGATTCGTGACGGATATTAAGGAAATGATTAATTATAAGGTTTTACGAAGTGAATGAGGGACAATGAATGGTTATGGAAGAACGCACGACATTATCATTTTGTAAAAGCGATTAACGATTTTGCTTTAGATTTTATTACATCACCTACTGCTGCATGAACATCTAACTATTCGATATTATTTATCGGTCATAATTATTCACTGCATAATGCAATTTTCTACATATCCAATTGATTAACCACAGCCCAAACCTAGTCAAACTAAATTCTTAATTAATTCAATAATTGACATGTGGCTTCGTACATTGATGATGCATTTGAATTTTATATCTATAATATGCTAAACCGATAACGAACGTGCAATTTCGTGTGTTTTTCGCATTATGATAGAAATGGCGATAAGGAAAATAATATGAAAGTTAATATTAGCTTACAATATACGGTAATTGAAGGCCGACTTATCTAATTTATCTAAGAAAGTATTGAAGGAATTCACGCTGTTGTGGACTACACATGATATAATGAAGCAAACAAACAAGACAAGATTTAAAGAATAATATAAATAATAATATTCATAGAATTAGATTCAGTGTAGGAAAGTTGCCTAAAGCCTTTTTAATACACATTGTGTCAATTTATAGCGCATTCATACTTTTTGACTATCTTATTGTGATTATATTCACTTCAATCAAATCAGATTTTTGTCTTAATGACTTTCATTTCATGCCAAAGAAGTATTGCTTATTATCAAGCTACCTCGTTAGATATTGACCTTGCAGCGTACAAGAACGATAGGTTATTCATAATTGACGTTTCTCCCATTGTCCCCGTGTTCCCAGCGGTGGGGAAGCGTAAAAGTGGTTGTTAGAAAGCATCGACGATCGGATCACTGGCCAGCAGAGGCGACGATAAGAATTTTAATTACCAAGCCAGTGAAAACCGATTAACATTGTGATAAGTTGTCCGTCTCAGATCATGATTTATACGGGCAAGTATTCTAATTAAGGAAAGAGTTATAATACATATAATTGCGAATAGGAAGATGGCAAGCCATAGGTACCTAACATTTGAAATTGTAGACGCCAATGAAAGTCGAAACGCTGAAATTTTTGGTTGAGTTTCCTCTGAATTTTATTCCTTTGTAGTGCAAAAATGTAGCTTCCTTCTTACGTTTTTTAAATGTAAGGGTTTTGTCTGGATTTTTCAAATTGTTTACGGAACCGATGAAAATTAAAACAAACTAGAACATAAAATCCTTGTTTTGAAATGAAATACACACAATCGACATGAATAATGTAGTCGGAACTAAAACTTTGATTTAATAGCAGACTCACAATATTCTATTTACAACGCTATTATTGATTGAAAATACAATTGAAAATATAATTTCCTCTCGTAAAGAAAATAGTATCTACGAAACAAGAAATTTTTATGTTCTAATTAACGATAAGTAGGGAGGTTTCCGTAATTAGTTAGGATAATTGGATTCAAATCTGAATGTAATTAGCTTTTGAACTTTTGCAAAATTTATTTAAATTAGCTTAATATTTCTGGCGGACCTTAGTTTTAAGAATTATTATCGACGTCTGATGTAATTATTTATCGTGATTTCAATAGCGTAGACATCTATATTATCTGTTGTGGGAGTTTTTGGAATTGGTTCATGCCTAAATACTATAACTTGACTAATGAGTAATTCAATTACATCCAACAAGAAAATTACTTTTAAATTCTGCGTCTCATAATAATTTTCGTTTTGTAACATCATCGTCCTTTTCGTTGCGACAATGAAAATTGACGGAAGCTTCATTAATTCTTCTCTAATTCTCTAATAAGAAGCGGTATACACGGAGGTTTTGGGACCCGTCAGTTTTCATTACATGAGTGACAACCGACGACCATTTTGCATGATCAACTCGTGTCACATAAAATAATAAGTGGGGTGTCTGGACACAATAAGGAAAATGAGAACTGAATATTCAGGATAGTGGAGGTAGCTAAATTGTACAGCGGTCTGCTTAACCGCTCAGTCGATCGATAAAACATAACATTTACAAACACGCGATACTAAACAGTACCATTAAAAGCGATAATTCAAATATAAATCACTGCAAAATATTATTTTTAACAACCGAATTATTTTGAAAATCCCATCGATACACTTCAGAGGCAACAAACACTGTCACAATACTGTACAAAAAGGACGGTTGTGTTGGACGCGTTTTTTCTCTCTTTATGTGATGCCGGTACGTGTTACGGAGCGACGAAGACGTCCTCCCCTCACGAACGCCCGATGCGTACTAAACAAAATCGACTGGTGGGCTAGTGTGGCGCACGCAGCCGGCCGACACTCGATTAGCATTATCGAGTCGATAGATATAAATTGGATGGTAGAGATAATTTTGTGTGGCTAACATAGTTATCGGTCAACTGGCTCCATAAAATAACATATTTAGCCGAGATTGAGTGAAAACGGGTCGCGCCGCTCGCAGTATCACACAATAAATATGAAAACACGCTTCACGATTAAACTGTCTTATCATGAACAACAATTTTTAACCAAGATTGTATAAAATAGATGCATCGGAAGAATTTTTATCCAATAATACGTAAAACATTGGTTCAAATGAAACCAGTTTTGTAATAACTTGTGATAGATACCCATTTACCAATTAAGATCATTCACAATCGATCATGTACTCGACAAGAAATCGAGTGACCAATATTCTGGAGAACCCAGCACATAAACGCAAATACTCGAAAAGAATAAAAACACACCCAAACAAATTGTTATCGTCAAATTTCAACCTTTTTTACAAACCAAAAACAATAATAAAAAAAAACATCTCGTTATTCGGGCACTTGCACCGCCCTAGAGTTACCCGATCGCGTTAACGTACTCCACCCCTTGTGTTCACCCCTTAGGGGTTGTTCGCCCCCCCCCCCCTACACACATACGCAATGCGGGGGTCACTATGAATCACCCATTGATAGAACTTATTAATTTAGAGATGCAATATGGATCGATATTTGTCTACGAAGAGGGGTAGATTGTGATGGATGTGTTGCGGAATTATTGAAAAAGTTTGTGTTGACTGTTGGTCTAGTCGAAGCGTGCGCGGGCGGTGAATGACGTTGGGTTCGATTCTCAGGATCAGAATTGTGTATGGTATAGAATAAAGAATCGTATATTGTGAGGAGAATTTCGGTATTTGATTTGATGCTCTGCATAACGTCGTGCCAGCGATCACATCATGATAAGGATGTCTTGGCGAACCTAGAACGCACTACTTCCGTTTCCGTCAAACCTTACACATAAAGGATTACGTTTATTATGTAACATTTTACATCGCTATCCACCATGAAATACTTTCTTTAAATGTCATATAAAGATGGTCGTACAGAGAATGTGTTTTTGTTCCCGCCATTGTGGCCATAGCTTTACCCATTCACCCTTATTAATTACCCCGAAGGGATGATTAGAGGAATTTATAGTCACCATCTGCCAGAATTAAGGTATGGCTTCATGGGAGCTATCCATATACCAAAACATGTCTACTATGCCTACAGTTATACTGCAACTTTACGATCATAGACACTAAATACTTTCTAATTTTATTTTAGTCAAAGATAACAATTCCGACAACCCAAGCCCCACTGATGTACAACATTAAAAAAAATTGGCGCATAGTAAAAAAAACATTCCGAATTCAATCTTTTTAACTTTATGAAAAAAAAAATATTTTTTGGAGAGTTCATTCTTATTTACAAGGTGCGATATAAATTAGCTTGCACGGTAACTATCTAGAGAAACAGTCACGACTGTATCTAAGCCTGCTACTATGTACGGTTATGGAGCACTATAATCAAATTAATCAGATAGCCACTCAGAATGCCTCGCATCCTATGACACCCCAGGGAACATGCATTAGCCTATTACAATTATCACACCCCATAACATAAAACATGAATGGAAGCTATTAGTGCGCCGTATAAACAAACCCACATAAAAACATACATAAATTAATTCGTGTCATTATCCCCAGTGGTAGAAAAATTAGTACTAATACGCCTTTACTAGCTGTAGGTCTATCATATGTGAGAGTCCGCCAGGGTAGGTGCCACCGCAATGTCTATTTTGCCACCAAGTAGCAGTATTTAGTCACTGTTCTGTTTCTGTTTGAAGAACAGTGTAGCCAGTGTAACTACTAGACATAATAAGACTTAACATCTCATGTCTCAGGATGGCGAGTGCAGTGAAATACTATGTAAATCAAGGTGTTGGATGGTGTTTGTAGGCGTTCTTATCGCTTACCATAAGAACGACAAGCTCGTCTCGTCATTCAAAGAAATAAAAAAAACACCCATGTTACTTGCACAGGACAGAAACTTGTCCCCGATATTGAGAAAGACTTGTTGTCATCATGAAGAATATCAAGAAATATACCCAAAATCGTGAGCCCACTAGTTGCGCGTCTGCCTACACTATCGGGGATAAAGGCGTACACTAACATATATTTATACAGTCTTACTTAAAAACATTTCGCAAAGCTATGCTTAGTTAAAACACTAATAGACTTGATTAGCTGTAAGTCAAAACCCGCCATCTTGCCTCTTAATAAGGTTTAAACTAGTAAACTAGGAAACTGATGTTGTTTTTAACAGCAATTTTAACAATTCTTAACATCTTTTAACGCTAAAACAATTGTGTATTCATTATAATATGTATGTCTGGTATAATGTTTTATATTTCAATAAAAATGTATCATGCTTTAAATCTGTTACTCCTGGTTGAACCCACCCATACAAAAACATTGAGAGTTACATTTGATCAAGTACACACACGTAATATTATCGTGAGAATGGACCGCAGCCGTGGCCCTATTCAGCACAATTGAATTACAGTACGCCGTTCCGAGAAATCAAGCACGGCTAGGGATATCATGTTCATACAAACAATACGGGAATAATCGAGAATGGTGTAGGGTCAAAAGATAGGCTGATCACACACAGAGAGCATTCATTTTTTTTACACCACATCAGCCGAACGGCTGTAGGATATTTTGCACAAGACTTCCTTACGCAATGTTGGAAAGAATTTTGAAAATTATTCTCCATAGAAGGTTTAAATCCTTTAGGATACCGTTATAGTGCAAACCCGCCAGTCATACAGGTGACTTTAACTTTATCATAAGATACTATGTCTTCTGTCAACGTATAAAAGGTTTTCAATTCCTATATGCAAACCCTAAACCAATATTTATGGATTATACAAATATTTTACATTGGGTCTTGAAGGTGCGACCTCTCTTTAGCCAGATACCCTTCCGTAGAACAGAATGAGAATATAAACAGCTACTTAACACCTATCATCAATCTTAGCTCATTTATTTTACAAAAAAAAGATTGTCACCGGCGCCTTATAGAAAAATGTGTTAAATTAGAAAGGCAGTTAATTCAAATGCCTTTTACCTATTACGCACCCGCCTTAACCAAAGGCTGTTTTGGAAAATTGTTTTCTAAGCACAATTGAATCGTATGAACTTTGATAATTTACGCTTACTTTGTTCTTTATTAGGCCGATATTTGTTCTGTATCTTAAAACATACAAAAACGCATCATCACATAAAAATGATTGCATGCTGAAAGGATTCTGATACAAATTATCATTAAACAAAACTTGAAATATTAAGTACAAAAAAAACTGTAAATTATAAATTCATGTCACTGACACAACTAGAACTAATAAACGATCGTACTAAATCAGAAACGAATTTGACGAATCCGTTTGAAAGGCACACGAAGGGCACGGGATGACCGTGCAAGCGAGTTACATAAACAAGGTCGCAGGAATCGATATCGTGGACGCCGCCAAGTCTGCTCATCAGCGGTACGTGCTGCGGGCAACTTCTGCATGAGGACTTATGGTTATTGATGACCTGCAGATATTTGCTGTTATACTCAGCTGGTTTTAGGGATGTCATTCTTTCGTGGCTAGAAATACCAATAAAAATAAAATTAATTTTGATCGTAGTACCACTGTATCAAAGTAAAACAGATTGAGATGATACAATTCCGAACAATTTTAAATTTAAAAAATCAAAAGACCTTGTAAAAGCAAAATATGTTCTACTTTGCTATGTATAGAACAATTTATAATGCTGTACAGTCCACAACTCTAGAACCTAGACCTACCCCAACAATTTATACAGAAGCATTTAAATCATCCACATAAGGCACACAAACGACTGCCTCAGTCAATATTGACGCGCAATTACTGAGGTGATAAACTGTGACTACCACATTTTTCAATGTTTCAAGAAATTGCTGAATATGTATGTAGGTTCAACAGTATTATTAACGGAGGAGAGGAATAAGTAGTTACAATTCCCAGCTAACGAACAATTGAACCTATGTATCTTGTGGTTTGTACATAATTTTTATTATTGTTAGTCTTTCGGAATATATATCTGTTTTTTTTTTGTTACCGTAGCGTACCTCGCCCCTGTACAAACACGTTTATTGATACGACTGGAATACAACCAAAGGGGTCGCGTGTGGTAAAACACAGGAACATAATATGGCTTTGGCCAAAGGTGAAGCTAGAATAATATTAAATGAAATGGAAATCTTGAATATTAGAAAATCGAACGTGTTCAAATAACGCCATCTATTATTGCTAATGTTATTCGATACGTCAAAGCAATGGAAAATGCAAAACTCACGCTAAGGCTGCAGTGACACTGACAGGAAACATAATCTGTGAAGTTTTGAGGTCGAAGCGCGTGCGGATGATCACCTTGACCTCCACATAGAGCGACTACGAGGCCGTACGCTTATCTGCTTACTTTGCCTCATATTTTAATAAGGTTTTCGGCAAATATTTTAGTGATGTGCCAACTCGGGATAAACACAACTCGAGCTAACTCGAGTTGAAATTCACGTAACTCGAGTTCAATTCGAGTTAAGTAACTCGAGTTAACTGGATAAAATGAAACTGAGTAATGATTTGTTTTGGGTTATTTTTACAAATGTAATGACTCACCACTCAAAGGAATTTATTTATTTATCATATATTTATGTTTTATGTATTTAAGATTAAATCTTCGTAACATAAATAAGCAAGTATTTAAACTCGAGTTAAAGAGAATTCAACTCGAGTTGACTCGATCTAAACCCAACTCGAGTTAACTCGAGTTGACACATCTCTAAAATATTTAACAATAGTGGCCTCGATTTCATTCATGAAATCATTTACTATAATCATTTTGCATTAAGCATATACAGCCATACGTATGACTTTGTATTGCATATCAGTGGCGAAGCGTCCACACAAAGCGATTCCTACCGGCTTCTCTTTTAGCTATAATTACGTTTGTCTTAGTTTTTGTTTTCTGTTAAATTAGCCATAATATGTTAGGTAAGGCAATTTTTTTTCTCGGGTTATCTTTTGAAAAATATCACCCTTCGCCACTGTTCGTCTACATCCTTCTAGAGTACAAGCTAACTCGCTCTCCGAGGCACGTGGTAGCTCGGGATTTAGCATTTAAGCCTGAATTCGAATCCACGTCACAACAGAGATAATATATCGGCACTCTATTTCCTCTTGGCTAAATTATTTCAAGAATTTGATAACTAAAAATATACGGAAAATTCTATACCGGGCAGAAGCCGTAAGCAATTTTGCGGTCAGCCAGTGAAGGTATGTGCGACCACAGATCCCTTTCAATATACCTGGGGCTTTATTCCCGATAGTCTTTTATTTTATTATTAGTATCAAAGTACATAAAACAATGTATCAAATAATGGCTTATTCTAACTTATAATATGTTCTATATTTACTAACTAGTTCATTATACAAACATTCAGATATAACATCTTTCTGTGTGCAATATAAATAAATAGTTATATTACATCATTGACTCCTTAAAATTCAATAGAACGACTCAATCAGCATTATAGTTTTCATGTCCTACCAACTCTAGACACGACGGCGTCTGAATAACACAAAATTACAAAACAAAACACGCCAGACATATTGCTCGATACAATCGCATAATGAAACAGTACAGCGGTTATTTAGAACAGAAATATAATAAAATAACGTATGCAGTGAAGAAAGTTGCAAAGCGGCATAACCAGGCTGTGTTACATGAATAGTCTTAGTTACTCTGGTCTGTAAATCAGTATCGTGATAGTATTTGCTAAAATATTTGAATTTTGGGCAGAAAGGATAACGTCTTTATGTCCTTTACATGCAAAGTAATTTTTTTTAAAAATCGGCAACGTAACGCAAATTTTCGCTCAAATACTACCATTTGCAACTCAAAGTATGGCTCAGAAATATGTTTGCTATCCCATACTGTTTAATTCAGAAAAACTATTTTGAAAAACTTTATAAATAATCTGTCTGTTTTAATTGACATTCAAAATTTATATTGTTTTCGTTAAGACCCTAACAAGCCACCTATCCCTTTACATCGGTTTACTACGTAGAATTACAACGTAGATGAAGTTTAGATAAACGCAACATATTAACTATTGACGTATACATAATTTCGTTGCATTGAAAGTATTGACATGATTACGAAAGCATTTCATGCCACACCAGTAAATTTAATTGGTTAATTCATTTGATTACAAACATACAAATTGATTCAATTTAGCCGCGTAAAATATTCACCAACACCTACTATATGATTCATTATACCTATGTATTATTATACTAAATTAATTTGAAAGGTCTATGTAGAGTATTTTAATAGATTTCGGCTTGAAAGATGGTGTAACAAAAAGATCTTAAAATAATCAAAAATGTACGTTAAGTTAAAAAATGTAAAGTACATGTAATTCTATCTGAAATGATTTTAAAGCCATAAGTAGTGAATTACTTTACACAACAATAATATTTACAATGAAACTATAAAAATTGTTACGCTTCAATAATTTCAATAATAACCCATTAATCTGATTATTTCTCCTTATAAATTTGCTTATATGAAGCGATTACGCTATATAAACAATACTGCCCTAGTATAACATTCGAAAACATAGCAAAAAATAACCTCTTAGCTAACCAAGGTTACATAAACAAATGATTTAAACAAAACGAAAATAATATATTTCTCGGCTAAAACGAGTAACTGGCAAGAATATCTAACGGTAAAACATTTCCAGAAACTAGAACAAAAGAATGATAACAAAGTTAGAAGTTAGATTTCGAACAAACAAGGGATCCGACCAGCCGTTGCTATATAAGTTAAGAACTATTAAGGCATCGCCTAGAGCAAGTTCCACTGGCCCTAGCAAAACTTGTTCCTCGAACACGCAACCAACTTGAACACTGGTTGCAAGTTATGGGAGCTTCGAACTTCAAAGTTGCTATTACGGTTAAAAATATTCGAATTCCTCTCAAACTAAAACTCTAAAATTTACGTAAGATCGGGGCAGAATTACAAAATCTATGAAAACCTAGTTTATAGTTGTATCAAGTTTCGGTTTTACTATTTTGAGTACAATGTTTTCACATCTTTTTTTTGCGATAACATATTGCATAAATATATTTATTGCCTCGGTGGCGTAATTGTTTTGTGTGCGCTATATGACTATCATGCTGTGGACCCGCTTAGAATCTCGAGTTAGGCATGTGATATTAAGTTTTTTGCTCAATAACAGCTCGGAGTCTGGAAATATACTTGGTAAATTACAATAGGCCCACCCCCTATTACATGGGACGTATTAATTGGCGAAATGTTGGTGTGTCTGCCCTGCCTACCCCTATAAAGCGTGAAACGTGACGGCAACTCTAAACACCAAAACGATGAAATACTACAACAAAACCACCACATTAAATTCCAAAAATACTCCTATGCACCTAGAAATAAGACCCATCATCAGAAAAATTTAGATCAATTATCATAAATACGTGATTATAACAGTAAAGTTGACCGTAGTTAATGACGGGAGGCAGACGGCACAAGCTGGGAAACTAAACACGTTCCGGAGCGTACAGTACACTCACCTTCGATGCACGCATGCGAGCGTAGAACTAGTAGACCTTCGAAGGTTTACACTCGAGTATTTAAAACTCTGAATTGAGATTCGGCCTTAATACATTTTCGCTACTTGGCACGTCGTCATTTCATTGATATTTTTGTATAATTTAAGTTCGTTCTACTAGCATTTAAAGTTCATTAACATACTGTTGTTAAAAGGTAAAGAAATACAGAATGTACAAAGAAAACAACCTTTTAATAAATTTAATAAAGCCCGCGATCAAATTACCTAGTTGTGATGTAAACGTAAACAATAATAGTTCGGCAATGAATAAAGTTGTAGGAGTGTCTCTAAACCATAGGTAACTATATGTTTGTTGTTATGGAATGATCAACAACCGTATCGCAACGCTAATTGTGCTACTGACTGACAACTGACTGAAGGCAATTTAACCATCACTTCAATTACAAAGGGAAATATAATGGACAATGAACAAAAATAGTCAGATGGTATGAGAACTTTACAAATGATCTAACGTTCTGTCTTAACTTCCGTTAATTAAAATAGCTTTCATGAACATCTCACAAGATATTATCAAACATACAGAAATTTTAAAATCTTATTTCTTCCCCACTTTCATTTCTAGTTGGTCGTTTCCTTTTGTTTCTTTGTCTACGTCCATTAGTAACTTCTTCGAAAATAAAACGCGCTGAGTGAAGCAAATAAAGTGGATATAAAAGGAGAAAACTGAAATTCCAAGAAAAACGACAGCCCCGCGCTCTTCCTGAAAGCTCCAACAGCATCCGGATAATCAATAATGAAAATCCAATTACATTCCTATCCAGTGGGGATGGAACTAATCAAACTGCCAATAGCAGAGCAATAAAAATAGGTGCAATAACTTATAAACTGAGCTATAAATGCTTCGATAATACAGTACATCCACCTCCTCTTTAGTTGCAAGCATGAAAACTAATAATAGTCCCGAACACAATATTATACAAGTTTTAGCTAAGTACGTAGGATTTAAGAAACTACGACGCGATAAAAAAATCTGTGGATTTACAAAACATTCGTCCCACGCCAGTCACTCGTTTCAGAGCCGGCTATAAGCCCTTCGCTTCACAGGACTGTCAAATGTTTCTATACATCTTGTTACTTAACTGATTTCCTACAAGTCTAATTTATAACCAAATTTGTATACATGTAAATTTAGACACTAGTTCTGATCAGATTAAGTGCAAATTTGCCGTGAAACGAAAAACGATAGGATTCTAATATAAAAATTAATAAGGGTACGTGGCGCAATGATGCAGAAACAAGGAGGAAGCCGATAGCCGAGAGCATCCAGTGAATACACAATGTGAGTGCATATTGCCGACGCACCCTTCCAAATACGAGCACGTGAGTGCAATACTGTGCATGCAAGCGAAGGCTGTAGCGTTCCGCGAAGCTTTTCTTTTTGGAAAAGCGTGGGTAGATTTGAATCGAGTAAAAGTCATGAATATACTTTTGTTTTGTTTTATTTGGATAACTCTTCTGTAGCCTATTATTACTATTTAAATTGTGTAATGAATATGAAATCAGACAATTTGTACTTAATGATATACATATTGCTATTTAATACTTAATGACCAATGTCTATGACGTCCAAAAAGCCAAGTAATGACTGTATATTTAATTCCATCCAATCCACCATATCTAAGTGTATAAATTCAACAAAACCTACTGCTGGTCAAACGCCTTTTCATCAAACAACAATCTATAGCCGACAGAAATCCATAAAACCCAGTTATAACTATCCATTGGTGCCCACAGCACTGAAACGGGCCCGGCAGGCCACTGACCCGCAATCGATATGCAAACATGTCACTCCTCCGTCTATAAAAGGGTATCATAAAATATTCACATTACTGAGGACGTGCCCTCTATGCAAAGTTTATTTTTGTTTATAAGCAGATGTTTAATTATTCCCTCGATCTGAATGCTGTTATGCCATTTTTAGATTTGTAAACGACGCCACCAACTAAAATTGACGTCATAGTCTTTAATTAATACGCTTAATAAAAGTGGTATCTTCTATTAATACATTTTAACCTTCAACAAGAACATGGTTACCAAACCGTAACAACAAACGTATCTAACAAAACCATGTAAGGAAACAACATGTCACTTTTTATATATGACCTTTCATTCGTTAGCACAAATTTCTAAGAATCTGGAAATGATATTTCCAATGACCAGCTCTAACTCTAAGCTATATTGTAACTGTGGGTGCAACCAGCGCAAATTCCGCGTCCACAATCGATCGGTTTCGGCGTGAGTCATGCGAACCGCAACGTCTCAGACGTTCGGTCATGGCCATTGTCTCGATTATAATTATTTATTTATAAACACTCGGACGTGATCAGGGAATTATTTAGTTTTTTACAAACCCAATAAAGAAGTCTACGTGTCTGCCATAACAATATTAAAGCGCGGAAGGTGGCTTACAATCAGATTATAATAAAGGACACGATCCACTCTAGATCTACGAGCACTGTAAAGTCATACATTATTTCATACAATTTTGCCGATAGTCTAAGTATCGATGGCTAGACCAGAATAGTAACTGTGTGGATTTACTGAAGTTTTCAAAGAACTGCAAATAGATCGTCAATTTTTGTGTCCTGAACGTTATTGTAATTTGATAACATCATTAGCAATTTATACATGTAATATTGTAGATGCGTTAAAAAACATCGAAAAGAACCTAAATTTTCATAGAGGTATCTAGCCTAGGACATACAATTTCATCACTCTTAAGACAATTATAGTCCAAATATCACACTACACAATTACAGCTATTGAGTAACAAACATCAAAACTTTCACATTTATGATCCGTGGTATTTATTTATAGCAATCAAAGTGTCTGTCGCTTCACAGCAATTCGACACAGAGGTAATGTACTTCACAGTCGAGTTCCATAATCATCTGAGTCATCAGACGTCGATGGCATCTCTCGACACCTGTCTAACTGATCTGATAATTTAGATCTTAGACGGATTCGAGGGAGATATTTATTGCATAGTCCGCCATTTTCACGAATTTGTAATTAAGCCTGACATACAGTCATCACTTTTAATATTTATTCGTGTTATTTAACAAACGATTGAGTCCTTCCATTGAAGGCATCCTGATTTTCGATAAAAAGAACAAATTACCCAAGATTGGAAACCGTAGCTGATATGATGCTGCTCTTCAAACTGTGGGTGAATTTAATGGGCCTTAGGACCTTCGTGAATACAAACATGAACTTGTATATAATATAATTTCAAACATAATGGTATAATTCACCAGAAATTCTGAATCCTCACCGACTATCATATTTACTGCATTTAAAAAAGCACTTAAGATCACGCTTACAGAATTTATTGCACCGTACCACCTTAATAACTTAATCAACGGGAGAAAGCTGTCTTCGAACAATAAAAATTCTACAATCACGGCTCAATCGAGTAGGTAATGACAGAATCTATAGTTAATATCACTGTAGCTAATAATAGATTATTTTACAATGGACGATAGTGAAAAAGCAATAAAACTAGATGAAGATCTTGAACTCTAAATAGTTACTCTTACAGACAAATTTTACCTTTAAATATAATCTAACGGAAACACGCGTATTTATTTAAAATATGTAAAATCTGACGAAACCGGACCCAAACGCATATTTATTTATTTATATTACATATAATATTCGTATTATGTCTACAATATTATGCTTGCATGCAATCAGCATGCTATCCAATCACAAATTTAAAAGGTTATAAATAAAAAGACCCACATAAATATGAAAAAAGGACATATAAATCTGCATTATGAAACATGATTATTAATTATTCAATTAATACCATTGTTTTACTTTTTGCAAACCAATAAAAAAGTGGTAAATAATAAAGTTATTGCGTTATTCAAGTCTTTAGTGTTATTTCTGTATTAAATAGAAAACCTCAACATCATAGTACCTATATTAGATCATGTCTTGATATGATTCATAAGTCAGATGATGCATCCACCTTTTAAATATCCAAGTCACGATCGCATTTAATGTTAACCTTTTTTTAACAAAACAATACTTCCAAAACTACAGTTTTGTATCAGTTTTCATAGTCACGGTGCTAAAGACTGTCACTAGATTGATTGAAACATCAGCTACATTTTGTGTCTGATACGGCAGGCCCAGGTCGTCGCAGGTGGATTCCAGGACGGTCTGGCCTATGTACTGCAGTGGACTTATTGTGGCTAATGATGAAAATACACCCGCCCCGTATTACATTAGGGAACGAATTGAAAGTCGGCAAACTGCTCGCGCAGAATATACGCCTCTGTCTAACCCTTTTGGGAGAGACGTGAGCTTATGCGATTATTCTTATTACGTTCCGTGACAAGAGAATGATATTCATCTTTGTAATATCTTTAACCCAATATAAACTAATAACATGAAAGAATAATATTACGTTGATGCAAAGATAAAACCACCGTTAGGAATTTTACTGAACATTTTCCCTTTCTCATCAAAATTAATTGGATTTTAATGAAACCAAGCAAGCGTGTAATTCGCATCTCGGTCTAGTATATAGCTTAAATCTGCATATCTAGATATATCTTGTAGCATTATTAACAAATTGGTAGTGTTAACTGGACTGTAAAAAGATGTGGAAGTAGAGGTTGAAAGCGACCGTGGAGGTTTCAAATAAGTACAATTAACAATTTCACACACAGTGCTAACCCCTTAATAGCAACAGTTGTACCCTAGATATTAGAAATTTCGAAGATTCCAAGACTCGGAAAAAAATAACGATCATACAAACATTGATCTCATTGCATTGACTAATCCCGTACAGCTTATTCCTTTTCAGCATCCAGGAAATAACGTAATAATCTTGTCCAGTTCAATATTTGGTAGCACTTACATCAACTATTCACAAGCAAATAAAAATGTATTCTGACAACACTGACTTTTAGTAAAAGATACATACTAAAAATATTTCTTAGTATTAACACGTCAGTATCCTCAACTCGCCGCATTATAGACACGAGCGGCCTCAATAAGCGCAATAATTGAATTAGAAGCCTTCTAGAGAAATTGGGCCAAAAGCCTTCGGGCCTTTCTATTGCACAAATTGACTTTCTTGTACGCATGCATTTGTTCTTTGTTCATTATCTTTACAACTCATTTTTATATTGCTTTTAGCATCAACCTTCCATTGTGTTACAGCTTTCATATAATCGTCTTGTCAAAATTTTAAGATTATAAATTACTAGTAATCGTTTTCGGAATATTTTCGAGACAATTGAATGCTTTTGTGATTTTTGTTTTAGCGCTAGAGACAATGGGACTAAATAATATGATCGTAATCATCACTTTTCCAGTTGAGCAAAAAAACGAAATGCGAAACTTCTTTCACCTTAACTGTTAATATACCTTCAACAAAAACATCAAAGGCGTATTATGCGAATACCCGGCAGTGTGGGAATTAAACAACGCTAAATCGAGAACAGTCAGTCGTCAAGCCCGTGAGATTCTCCTCGGTCAAGGTCGAGGTCAACACACCGCACGTGCTGGAACTACGGAGCAACATGTAATATCTTCCAAGGACGCGTAAATTAAATATGAATAAAATTTTATGTAAAATATGCGACTATACATAAAATACAGTTTGCTTCAAACCAGGCTGATGAAATGACATTGAAAGACCTTTAAACCCAAGGACGAACAAATAACAGCTTTGCAGACGCCAGAAAACATTTGTCTTTGTCATTTTACCCAAGCTTGTATCAAAATCTAGACATCCCTGTAATCTGAAACAATTAATCAACTCAAAATCTCCTGAGGCTACGAGCTCCGACTCCCGGAAAGGTCAAGGTCAACGATGCGAGTTGAAACTGGAAGCGAGTGACATTCCGCGCCCAAGGACGGTGGAATTAACTTAAATAGCTGCGCGAGTGTCACGAGCGAGGAGTACGTGTGCCGTTTTTAGACATGGCTGGTTACTTATTACATTCCCGTGTATGGAATCCAGTGCGAGTTATGATACAATTGAACCTAAAAACTATGAAATTGATGGGTTTTACCTTCGCCCTTGAGATTTTTAGAGTTGTAAAATTAGATGAAGGCAAAGTTTTCTCAGACGTATGAATGTTCTTATTATTTAGTTACAGACATCCTAGCTTCAAGGGGGGACGCCGGGTGGACAGTGAAAAATTACTTAACTGATTCCTCGTAAATATGTTTAGACTAATCTATTACATCATCTGTGAGAGAGTAAGGAAACCCGTATTACAAATCCACAGTGAGGAGAAAGACGATCTCCCGGAAAAATAAGGAGACATCGCTGGCAAAAGGAGTCTCTAGACTTATAAATCTACTAGATAATACTTATAATAGAGATATTAACTTTACAAAGTTATTACTAGAGATAATATTATCACGCTACACGCTGCAAAGAGACATGGAATACCTGCACGTCATTAGATGTTAATTGTAGTGAACAATCACAGTAATTTGCCTATCATGCATATTCTATGATATTGTGCATTCATTTGCTATTTATTTTCATGTTTATTAGGATTATCACAGCATCATATTTCTTTGTGCATCCTGATAATTATGATACAGAAATGTATGACATCTACAATAAAGTACACTTTTTCCAAAGAGATTAATATTTGAGTTTATGAGATTGTGGAGGACAGGGGATGGGTTATTTTTTGGAAGTTCTCCACCGATCATTAAAATTCTCTCACCTAGAAATTCTATGCAGAATAATTGTTCTATGCGATATAAACCATATTTCATAATGTTTTGGTAACTTTTATCTTGGTATGATTTGAAGTGGACGGATAAGCAAGCAAAAGTAGTCTACCCAATACAATTTCTAGGTACATTATTGAAATTGGATAAATAGCAATCTCTACTCCGAAAACTAATCTGAAGATAACTAAAGGTCAAAAACAGCTTTTTGCAATAGACCAACAAATGCAGCACAACGCACAAAACCCTTGCCCATCAGCTAACAGACATTAAAATGCAATTAATGCCCTGTAATATCCGAGGCTGTTAAGACCCCTGTACAAACAAAAAACCACCAGGCGCACATAAATTAAAAAAAACGTTTAGCCTGTTAGCAAATGGACGCCGAACGTCGACCGTCCGCGGCGGGTCGAAATGCAATTTATTCGTATCGCATTACCATACATTCGAGACATTTTATAGTTGTAGTTGCGAATGTTTTGTCTGATGCGAGGGATTGCAAACAAATGGGAATTTGGGAATTCTATTTGCTGTCGGTAAAAAAAGTCAAGTACTAAAGCTGTTATATTAACATTATCATTTATGGTCACAAAGCTATATTAAGTAATTGTTAGTTGCCTGAATTTAATATTATTAATTGGTTTAACGTCATCAAAATTAGGAACATTATCCAAATATTTGAACATTATGTTGAAAAACATCTACGTTTGAAATTTTAATTACACAGTGCGAAACGTGTGAAACTTATCCTCTCTACACCTAAACGAATGAATAATTTTGTAAGTATATGAAAATAATAAACCATTCCAACGATTAAGTACATAATATTAAAACTATATTACTTACATGCATTTAAGGACCACGTTCGTTCAGCATTATCTAAGACCTATAATTAGGAAGCACAAATGCACGTACCAACCGGACCACAGTCCAACCACATTCACCGCGGTTATTTTAACGGTAATTAGATTTACTTACATTATAACGCGCAATTTGCGCAAGGAACAAGTTGAACATGAAAAGAACTAATGAATGTACGGAGTAGGGGTCGCAAACCGGTATCCCGGATTTCGAAAATACCGGAATACCGGACCAAATTAAGAACTTCAAAATACCGGTATTGATTTTACAAAAACCGGGATTTTCGGTATTTTCGGTATTTTATAAAAATAAAATTCAGTACAAAATGTGTGTATAATTATTAATTTCTATAGTTTTAAATCGCAAAAATATAAGCTGCTTGCAATTTCATTCATTCGTATAGGCGTATATTCTATAAAGAGCGAGCAAAATACATGGCTTATGGCTATATTGCTACTTTTGTTTTGTTCTAAGCATAGCGGTGTTAACTGTTAATTGTTATTTTTATTAAAACTTATTAGAAATATTTTTTGTTCTTTAAAGTCTATCTTCATTATTCATAGACGTTATTTATCTAAGGACGGAACATTGCTGTGATAACAAGTCTGTTTCTCAGTGCTGACAGCATGGCAGCCTTTGCAGTGCATAGACGTAGGGCCGTTGTGATTGGCTAATATTGTGATACAACTTGAATCTAGTTGGCTGTCAGATTAACAAAGCTAAACAAACAGCAAGCTATCAGATAAACAAAGCTGAGAAACATGACAGGGGGAATAGATGTAAAATACAACCTGTTTAAAAGCCTTGAGCTGCCTACAATAATGGCCTGGTATTTCATGTCAATTTCGCGGGATTTGCCGAAAGGCCGAAATTGTCCTGATTTATCCTATCTACAACTGCGGACACACAATCGACTTGCTCCTGAGAATAAATTTGCAAGTCATCAGCATACAGATGGTACGCACATTGAAGCTTTTGTGTTAAGAGGTTTATGAAGATAGAGAACAATAATGGGGAGAGTATGCCGCCTTGAGGGACGCCACAGTCAATATCACGCCAGCTAGACGAAGAATCCTCTAGGCGCACCAACTGTTGGCGTCCCTGAAGATATGACGAGAACCAATTCAGTGCCGTGGACGAGATCATAAGGTGGGAGAGGTTTGCAAGAAGAATGTCGTGACTGACTATATTGAAGGCGTTGGAGAAGTCAACAAAAGCCAAAACAATGACTTTGGAATCCTCCATGCCCGCCCTAATATCGCCAGTCACTTTGAGGAGTGCAGTAATAGTGCTATGGCCAGACCTGAAGCCAGACTGGAGTGGGCACAGTAGGTTGTTTCGGTGCACACGCTCAAATAGTTGATTGTGAGCACAGGCCTCGAGCACTTTCGAGAGAAAAGGAAGAATGGATATGGGACGGAAATGCTTAGCAAGTGATGAGTTAGGTATTTTAGGAAGAGGGATAGCAATAGCTCTCCGCCACAAAGACGGAAAGATAGCAGCGCTGATGGAGGCGTTAATGATTTGGGACATGATTGGTAGAAGTTGGTCCAGGATAGGAATTATCATGCGACGACTGATGTTGCACAGCCAGTGGTATAGGATTTAATGGACAGGATGACTTTTCTAATTTCACCCAACGGCACAGAAGAAAAATGAAAAGTATTAATGTTAGGTCTGGATAGATCCGCTAAGAAATCCATGGTACGACACCTAGTATGGTGATCAATCATGGTAACAGATGTGAAATGTTGATTAATGTCATCCAAACCAATACCGCATCGTGGAGATCTATGTTTTTAACTTTGCCAATACCCAGAGTTCCGAGGAATCTCCAGATACTGGCTGGCGAGGAAGAAAAAATATTACTTAGAATGTGTTGGCGTTTAACATTTCGTACCATCTGGTTACACCGATTCCTTGCAGCCTTAAAAAGGGACCAGTTCTCCTCCGAACGATCCCTTCTGTACTGGCGACAAGCCCGATCCCTTCGTCTCATTGCCATCCTAGCCCCATGTATAATCCATGGTGCAGGAGGACGTTTTAATTTAATTTTCTTTAATGGGGCGTGGGTATCAAAGAATGAAGTGATAGCGCGGTTAAAAATTGCGACTTTATCGTCAACATAGGTTGCTGCCAATAGGTGATCCCAGTTTAAGTTAGCAGCGTCTCCTTTCAGCTTATCCACATCAATGCGACCAAAATTAAACAAGTGCAATATCTTTGAAGGGAACTTGGGAGGTTTTCGGGCGTAAGACATGTAGATGAGATCATGGTGAGAGAAGCCAGGAGCGGGAAATTGACCGTGGGAGAAAAAAAGGGAAAGAGCAGAGGTGAGGATAATGTCAAGCCAAGTGTCGTGACCATCCATTTTATGGTGGGTGGCTTGCAGTGGTAGGACATGCAGTTTAGCAGAGTCAAGGACAGTAAGGAGATAACGAGATCGGGAAGAGTGGCTGGCAAGGAGATGAGTATTTAAATCACCCGTGATGATATGATGAGCATATTCTGATCTTATAGATTCCAGAACTGTTTCCAGACTGGAGAAGTAATCAAGAGATGGGGGACAGTAAATAACGCCTAGTAAGGTTTACACTCTCTTGACCCAAACTTCAAGAAACAGAAATTTCGCATAAGCAGAATAAGAAGCAGAGGAAGATATTACAGTTATATATTTCAGGTCGCTACGTAAATATATAGCGACTTCGCCCCCTCTCCTGTCAACTCGATCATTTCTAATCAAAATGAAACCAGGGAGGGGGTAAGGGTAGAAGGAAGGTGAGGTTTGAGCCAGCTCTCAGAAATCAAAACGGCATGAACGTTGGCTTAAGAAAATAATCCCTTTTCATTTAGCCTTTAACTAACTACTAAGCTGTTATTAAAATTTTATATTTAATTACTAACTTAAATATATATTTCCTATTTTTCTAATATTTCTTCAAATACCGGAAATACCGAAAATACCGGAATACCGGAATTTATTTTAAGTCAATACCGAAAATACCGGTTTTGAAAAATGGTCCGGTATTGCGACCCCTAGTACGGAGGAACTAATAATGAATGCACGGATGTGACTGTGATGGGTTCCGACATTCGTCATGCCAAGTGGAATGCGTTTTTATCGACTTTCGATATACGTTTTGACTTTAATCCGCCGGATCTTATAAAAATCTATTTCCTACAGCGTCAGATCGATCTTCCATATACGAAAACCTGTCAATCTTTTTGTAATTTTGACAATAAGAAAGTACAATTTTTTTTTTGCGCTTTTTGTACATCAGAGACAATGTTAATGATTCGTCAAAGCGAAGACTAAAAAGTAATTTGAAATTAGAACGCGGATTCATTCCCCGGTCAGAATATTTTACAAAAAATCTCTGCGTTTTTATACCTGTGTTCATAATAATATCTAGCCAAAATTGCATAAACCAATAAACAAAATCGAGTTTGCATTATCATGTCAAACAATTTTAAACTTTGTTTCTTTTTTAAACAGAACAGATGTTTGTCGTCAACTCACGATTCAAAAGATGGCAATATAAAATACCGGAACGCATTTGCACAAGCGGCTCAATGGCGTCCGAGGGAGCCGTCATCGGCCGGCCGTGAACCTGTCACATTGTAGACCCTGCTGGCGCCCAGCGATTCAATACATTGTTCGATCGCTCCAATGGATCGCATCCACAATGTCTGACTGCTGTACGGAGCTAGCGATATTAATGCTTTGGTCGGTCTATAAAGTAGGTCATAGGTTAAGATGTTCAAAAGAAACCGACAATTAGAGAGTGCTGCTTCAGAAACCGCGTAGATTCCACGAAGTTGCGGAACAAGGTATCCTAATAAGTCGAATATAATTAGAGCCTATTCAAATACAATAGCTATGGTACTGTGAATTTCTTAGTAACGTTAATTTATGATAGGGACTTCCCTTTACATTTTAAGTTCTATGCGGAACTTTTATGACGCATCGATGTCAATAGAAGTTTCAGATAGCAAATTATAATCGGATATAGAAATTGATTAAAGATCTCCACGTGTTCATTCTAAATAGACCGAAATCCTTAGCATTTCCTAGTTAAGAAATCTTACGAAAACCACGCAGGTTGAAGAAACTTCATGTTTAACCATGAATTCGTTGTTTTATTACGCAAAATAAAACAACGAATGGAGAACGACTCATTTGATCTTGATAATATCTATATATCTTATAGGAATTTTTTTGCATTAGGTTTGATATTTAAACATTTACACGTCAGAGTAGATGCGAAAGGTTATATATTAAGTACCTTAAGATAAATGAAAAAAAAAAATAAGTTTGAAATAAAATTCAATGAAATATGTATAATATACATACATAATATACATATGTATATTATACAAATAAATAACATGGTTTTATAAAAAATAATACTCATTGACTAGACAGCACACCCATGTATGTATGTATATTAGAAAATCTCGCTAGTTTGTATTCTGCATAGTGTGTATTATTAATTTAAAAATTATTTTGATAATATTATGTCAAAAATGTAACTAATGTGGTGTTTATGAAGACTGAATCAAGATATTTAGAGATAGGAAGGTGTCCGGTATGAAAAAATAAGGCATTTGTCAATAACAACTTAACAATTTTATTTAAAGCAACAATAAATTGCTTTAAATAAAACTTAAGCAAGACTGGGCCAATATACTACAGCCTAGAATAAATATTCAAAACAGTGCTAGTGAGCCATTAACTTTAGAACTTCATTAAAACAGACATTAACCTACTTGGATACTGACACTGAAGCTAGCTTCAAAATAGACACAGTAAATCCCAATATTTTGTTATTCATTGCACCAAAATATCAATGATTCACATGTTACAAAAGTTAGGAAGATTTTTGTTGCTCAGAAGTATTTTCAGAGGAGTGCAGAGTTGAAAATTTGGCATAATTGAGTGTACATTGTATATGTTTGAAAAATTATCTAATAAAACAATTGTGGCAACTATTATGACATACCTACAGTCTATACATTGTCATTTGCTAGTTTTTTTTTAGAGCCGCAGTACATTTGTCTTAGAACAAGTGCACACTGCACCTTTTTCTTAGATACTTTGCAACACTTAAATAATGAGACATATTATTATATGTAATTTTATCACAAAGAATAAGAATTGTGTATATATTTATATTTCAAGCTATTATGAGGTATTTGCATAGACATAGATTTAAACATGTTTTTGTAGAATAACTGGTTCTGTCTCAATATATTCATCTGTACATAAACATGATAAATATTTCCTTAACATAAAAATAATATTAACAAGATTCGACAGAGGCATGTAAATGAAAATTAATAAATACAAATTTTCAAGGCTCAACTAAAAATACAAAAGAAAAAACAGCATACTGTACGTTCATTGTACTATCTGGACAGTCTGACTCACAAATGTATTTATCTTCAGATAATATAATGGGGCAAAAAAATATTGGCTAACATCCAAGTAGCATATTTAAACTGTGTAAGTCATGTCAATCTTGCTATTGTTTACATATTGATGTTATTATAACTTCACACATTTGACTGGATATTATTTGTGTTACTGCTCTTGACATGTTGATAAATATCTGGTTATGTAAGATATGAAATAATTTATTCTTGTAGCAAATTGAATCATAGTAAATATTTCAAAAATTGTTTTGTGTAGGCCTAAAAATGCAGAAAGTATTTTATTTTCTAGGTAGATAAATATTGTTTGTGTTTGTTTTAATTAATTCTGTTGAGTAACTTTATTTCAGACTTTTCAAATATTCATGATAAAGTGATCAACAAACTGAACTTTAAAACTGAAGAAATTTAGCAAAATACATATGTAGAGTGTTAAAATCAAAAACATTCCAGTTTATCAAATCTAAATAATTTTCAAAATACTTTGTTAAGACTAGCTATGCTTTTATAAACATGATCCTGATCCTACATTCCATAATCCTATCTGTTTAATAACATAATAATATATTATTCTGTGCTCTATTCAACAGATGTGTAGAAGCTATAGTACTTAATATAGTCCAAACACACCCTGCATGACATCATGCCACAATTTATGCCATAAGGTTAGCTAGTTAATTATATTATGATACTGGTAATTATTAAATATAAAAATAAATAACTATTAAATAATAAATCATATCAATTTTAAAATAACTCAATTGAAATTTTTGTTCATTGTGAAAGCCTGTAAATCATCATAGCAGACTCTGTTCAAATATTAAATGAGAGTTAACTTCTGACTATATTGAAATGTAAAATTTATAGAATTTTTATCTTTACGAATGATGTTTATGTGACGAAATATATTTTATATCACAAGGGATATAGATAAGTGTTTTATATATTTTATTATCTACTATTAAAACTAAACAGCAAGGGTAGTAGGCTTCTAGCATATGCTAATGTGTACAGTGAATGGTTAGATACACCGATGGAATTTTTACCGATTATCACAAGAAAATCAAATAGGTATTATGTACTTAGTTATGTAGTAGTCGCTTAGCTGAAAAACTTTTTTATTTCAACAATTTCCTAGCAATATTTGGCCGTATTATAGTTTTTAAACACCAATAAGAACTAACGTAACAAAATAATAAACTTATTCAATAATAGGGTCAATAATTTCGTAACAATAAAATGCATATTGCGGTTTTGTTCTTTTTGCAAATTAGACCTTGTTAGTCGTGATTAGTCATCGAACGTGTACTACCGCTACAACATAATAATTACTTTCTTATGCGCCCAGTTAGGAAAAAACACACGATTTTATAATTCTGATAAAGATATCCTCTATGAACACATCAGTCCTAGTGACGCATGATAAAACAAAAAAAATATTGAGAATCGGTCTACGGAGCGTAAAATGGCGTTACAAATTTACGGTTATATTTACGATTTCAACGGATAAAACATGAAAAAATCATTGAAACTGTCTTCTATAATAAAGAAAGTATACAATTCAATAAGAATAAAGCCCTTATTATATGTAAAAAATTAAAAAATAACTCACCTTTCTAAATTGATTGACAGCAACACAGCACTAGAAAATTCACTGTTCACGATACTGCCAACCTAAAGACATGGTAATGTAAAATCGGATTGTTCATTGTTGTGTTGCAACCCTAAGATGTTTTTATTATAAAAACGTCATTGTTTCAACCTGCAAGTTTGCATTTTATTTATAGTTAAAAATCATCAAAATTTATTACCTAAATATTGCATATACAATTACTTGGTGACGCTGCTTTAAAGCCAAAATATATATTTATGTATGGCTTATTCTGAAAAATAATTAGTATTTTTCATAATAGATATAATTGTATGGGTATACATACCGATGAAAAAAATAATATGTAAAACGCTGTTTCTCACATCACATTGTAACACAACAGTAATTGATTCACCAAAGTAATACAAAAAAATAACAAAACTTTTCCATAATGCTCATAAAAATAAATAGTTTTATGAATGTAATGATAAAATACAATGTTCAAGTATCGTGTATCAGACACAAATAAAGGATTTTTTGTTTACGTCTTTGTTCTCTAGAATTCTGTACTAAATGACGTACACAAGATCTACCTAAAAGTGAGAAAAGTTTTTTTTTGACATCCTTATAAATACATATCGATGCGATATTACATAATTGATTTTAATATACCGACATCCCTAGACTAACTAGGAGCTGTCAAAATCCAAAAACTGACATTTGTCAGTGTCATAATCATATTGTCATCCGTGATCCGTCATCCAATCAGTGACTTTATGTGAGTGGTTGTGAAGTGAATTTATTTTGAATAAAAGGTTTTGCCACATTTTATCAGTGTTAAAGGGAGAAATAACCGTTTTATGGGACGCTGTTTGTTTTGTGTCATTTATGTCGAGTCTTCTGTGATAACCGTAAATACTTATGTATTGCATGAAAATGGAACTATTTTACCTCGTTATCATTGAGCAAAGATGAGTTTTGGTGTCGGAGTTTATATTTTGACCGTCCTCTGGTTTATAACATTAATGTTATGTTGGGTGACAGTGCGTACGGGCCACAGTATCGGGAAAATATCGATTGGCATATCTTCGTTATTTACGCTGGTTGTATTGCTTTTGCCAAAAGGCGATGATCACAACGTTTACAGTGCCAATTTTTACGACAAATTATTTGTGGCGCGTTACGCGATCCTTACATTCTTGCTTGTCAGTGTTGTACTGGGATCGGCATTCTGTTTTGTTTATGTTTGCCTGGCGCCAATCGAAACTAAAAAAGTTAGAAGCCTTACTTTTAATTAATCTGCTTTGGTGAGTTTTGTTTCGTGGTAGAACATTACTAGTTTTTTTTATTAATATTATTGAGGCATCAATTTATTATTTATTTAACAAAAAATACTGATTTTCTAAACAAATATGTAGCATGTGTAAATAGAAGGTATAGAAAAGTAACAATATAATTTATTAACAGTAAACTCGAAGTAAATTACTTATGTACCTTGTCACATAATTCTTTATCCAACCTACCAATTATAATCAAGATTGTTCCATTTTTAAACCAGAAACACAATCTAATCTAAATTAAAAAAAATAATACCTTCCTAATAAATTAAAGATGCCAGTCAATAAAGTAATCTGATTTAAATCTAAAAAAATGTTACCTTAGGTTTTTTATCAATAATTATTTCATGCATGTTTTAAGATAAAAAAAACTCATATGTATATTTACTGTCAGTAGATCATTATCTAATACATTAATCATAGCACGTAAATGATAACATGTTTAGTGAAACCATTCATTATAAATGATTGTTTGACATAGTATTAGTGTATGCATGCTTATCAGTTGTGCTTGTCTCGAATCAAATATTCTCGGCATTTGCTGTCAATGAATAATTTTATGAATGAGAAAGGTACTTGGGAGTTCAGTTTATAGCTTAAATTATGTTTTTGGGAAGTATGTGCCATAATTTCCATAAAACAACTTATGTTTGTTGTTTATACAACTCAGATCTCTCGAATCTAGTATGTTAAATATAAATGAAAACAAAGATTTAAGAGAAGAGAAAGAAGTTACAATAGTCAATTATATTATATACCTGCACCTTAAATATTACGTTGATCACATATTTTATTGTTTTATTAATATTCTATTCTTCTTAAATGAACACAAATTAAAGGCTTCCTTATAAACACCACTTTGGGGTGATCTGAAATCAGTTTTATGTTTCGTATAAATTACAATATTATGTCTGTGAATAATGTATGATTGCATAAAATATGAAATTAGTTTTTATTGTCACAAGTTCTAACCAAGGGAAAATGTATCACCATTTGGAGTTGATGATTAAATATTCACATGATATCCTGTCTAATTATTCTCATTTTGCATGACAGAGCGGAGTTTTATATCTGTTTATGGTTATGCATTGCATACTTAATTAAATACATCATTCTATAGTTAATATTTAACATGAACTGTTATATCATTTAAAAAAAAATACTGCATTAAGTTTGATTTCGCCTGATTTTTTGTTGCAGCCAACATGTCTAGCTCAATATGCCAAGGGCTGCGGTCGCCAATAAGAAGTCTGGCAACACTGCGCAGGGCCAAGGCTATATCCACATCTCTAGTTCACAATGAAACTATATTAGTTAAAAATAATGAAGAGTTTGTCAATAAGGTAAGTGGCACTTAAATATATGTAGATTTTTTTTATAAGTAGGTTTTTGTCGATTCCTGTGTTGAAGGGGCCAGGGTTTTATAAAAAAAAAAAATGTAATTGTGAGAAATAGGTGAAAACCAGTGAAAGCGTCCGCTTTACGTACGTACGTCCGTACGGAACGAAATGAAAGTGAAAATACGACCAAGCTCCTTAAGTAGAGATAAAAAAAAACACTTATAATAGCTGGCAAACATCTTAAGCACATTGTGTGTGTGTGGTGCAAGTATTACCCTGTATTAAACACAGGGGCGGATTTAGTATTGTGCTTGGGGAGACAATTAACCCTCGTAATACTAACATGGCGTTTAAGAATATGCCTCCTTTTTATACACATAGATTTATTAACACGTATGATTACTAAAACTGACTATGCGCGTTACTTTGGCACAACACAATTTTGATTTACAACAAATAATGGCCACAAACTATTATTTCCATATTTTCTGCTTTGCCGTAAATCACGTTGCTATGATTACGTAAGATCGTATTCGTAACCTTGTGATACGTAACATTCGGTGCGTCATATCGTGATGTCATTACTGGATGCAGTAGCCGCTTAGTACAATTCCGAGAAGTTTTTCTCGAGGTTTAATACACCGACAGATTGCAGGCGTAGCTATTTGGATATATGAATTTTGTACAGAATTACTGAATGAATATTAGAATGTATTTTTAATTTGGCAGCTCATCACTCGCAGTAGCATCATGGAACGATTGTAGTTAGTGTCTAGTTTTGGTAGTCCAATCTTTGCTTAGGAGTTTCTTGTATAACTGTTTCGTACACGAATATGACGATGGGCACTAGCAATCGATCCTACATACATGTATTTGTGAATACAAAGACAAATGCTGTCAAACTCGACATGTACCCTTGGCTTTACTTCCTCTGACATCAGGTGTAGTGAAGACCAGGGGCGTAGCTACCGTACCAGTGATGCGGGGCCCCCGGGTTTTGTGGCCGCCCTTGACTCATACCTACATTTAACTAAGCGGGCGCCCAAAAGTTCGCACTGTCCTGAACGGCCCCCAACAAATATAGATATAGGGTCCCTGTATCGCAAGTTACGCAACTGGCGAAGTCTGAAGTCACCTACGATACAAAAAAGCCTGTAAGATTATTCCAACATTGTTAAAGGTAATGAACAACGACAAGCCGGTGATAGTGAACTTCCACGCGGAGTGGTGCGAGCCGTGCAAGATCCTTACTCCGAAGCTTAAGGAGCTGATCGAGCCGCTCAGCAACCTGGACCTGGCCGTCGTCGACGTAGAGGACAATGCTGACCTGGTGCATACTTTTGAGGTAATTTTTTTAAACGTGTTGTCATGACTGTGACGGAAACGCTAAGATCTTAAGACCAATAATAACGTTTTTATTGAAATCGTTTTATCAGAGTAACTTGTATTAAATTATAGTCAACTAGCTTTTCCTTGCGAGCGGAAGCTCGTGTGACAAATTTTTCCGGAATCAAAACTAGCCTATGTCCTTCCCAGGTTGACAAACTATCTACGTATCAAATATCAACGAAAACGGTTCATTATTCAGCCGTGAAACGTAACAGAGTTATTTTCGCACTAAGTATAGATACAAGTGCCGTTAAAAAGAGATAAATTATCTATCGATTTCATTACTAGATTTTATTTAGATAAGTCGAATTAAATCTATTAATTCATCATATTAATTCTCTACCCATCTACAATACAGAACAATTAAAAACAAAAAAATCTTCGGATCATTAAGTCTCTCTTTACCTTGACCTCAACGCACTACTTTTCGCAATAATTTTCTCCCAGCAATTTTTATTACATTCCACTGAGGCTGGATGATTGATGTGTTGAAGACAGCCCGACTGCCAGGCAACAGCTATAAAAACGTTATGAATTTGCAATCTTCACAAATAATGTTTTCGTAGTTATTACAAATCATGAACTTTTATATTTCGCTGGGAAATACAAGGTCTTATGGCGATACCTCAAGGTCCATTTTCATAAATTTTGTTTCACCTTTAATCTGGGTAACTAAACAAGTATTGGCAAGTAAAGAATTTAAATTCACGTGCCTTTAAAATTTCGTCATATTAAATTTTAAAGGCAGAAATATCCATGATTATTAATTATTTTTACGTTTTTCTTTCAACTGCGAGAACTAATCACTAACTAGGCGTGAATTTAAATTCTTTACTTGCCAATACTTGTTTAGTTACCCAGATTAAAGGTGAAACAAAATGTATGAAAATGGACCTTGAGGTATCGCCTTATGTTAATTTTTACTTATGTTGCAAAGAGGAGATTACATTTTTTCATGGTATAAATTAGAAAAGACATTAATTCAAGTTTCCCCTTTTTTTATCTTTCGCGATTATTGGTAATGTTCACTGAAATTGATTTTGAATTATCTGATATATATAATTCAATTTGCACATCAAATATAATATTGAACCTTGTAGTAGTAAGTCAGCAATTTGTCGTATTTTAATACAGGATTTACTTTCTAAGATACTCATCCATGATCCTACCGTTCTATGAAGTTAATACCCTTGATACAAGATATTTATCTTAGCGTGAAGTTGATTCTAGGACTTTTTTTTCGACTTCAAAATAATCATGAACCTACATGAAATATCCTTCTCTAATACAAGAAAGGTAGAGTTTAATCTTCATTGGAATTGGCTGAGCCCCGCATTATTATCTTCCACCTAATAAATTAATGTCACTAATTTAGCAAAAGTACCGGCTAATCCGATAATATAATCAAAATAACCGGAAACGTTGTTATATTTATACCAATCCTTTCTCAGGTCAAAGCAGTTCCCGCAGTAATAGCTATAAAGAACGGTCTGATCGTAGATAAATTCATCGGTTTGGTCGACGCGGACATGATCACCGGTCTCATAGACCGAATGTCCGGTAAGAAGAAGGAGGGCGCGTAAACACTAGCCATTTTAGCGTTTAGATCGCCGTGTTACGTTGATTTTATGGGTTTTTATGGATTAAGGGTGATGGGTTTATTAGTAAGTATATGGTAGGTTTAATCTTTGAATTTCTGGGTAATCCAAAGAATCCTTGTGTAGGACATTTAGGCAGCGGTGAGAGACTCGAATCGTGTTTTTTATCTAATTCATTGTTATAACGATCTAAAGAATTGGTACAATGTGTGTGGAAATTTCCAGAAAAGTCGAGGAATATTCTGGCATTTTAAGTGTGTTATTTGGAATAATTGTATTAGATTTATTAATGTGTTATTGAAAGGTAAAATTTCCCATAAAAACCCATAAAATTTGTGCAAAGTAATGCGTATTCTATGATTAGTTAAATGTATTTGAAGATGTTGGCAATACAAAAAAATCAATAGCGTATAGCCGTCTCGCTCAAAGTGTATGAAATACTAAGCTGAATAGATCTACTTAGTCATCGTGTTCTACAATAGTATTGATTGTTTATGTGAAGTAATGGTATGGACAAATCTAGGTCATGATTGCAGAACTAAAAGAATTTGTATATATTTATTGTCTTCTATGTTCATTTTACAATTGAATTTTCATAGAAGACACCTAAATGACCCAATGTTTGTATACAGTATGTACAGCGTGCATAAAAATAAAGATTATGTCTCGAATGTTTATTTTTTAACATAGTTTTATTGTATTGCCAACGTCTGTTATTGTAAATAGATGAAATAATCCCAAATCGTTTTTATTCTTTATGTTTTAGTTATAATTACAGCAATATTTAATGCGATAACATAGGTTTCGTAAACTGACAAATGTTTGTGTTTTGGAAATGTGTTCGTTTTAAATATAAGCCTAGTCGTGTAATGTCTGATTTTTTTATAGAATATAAAGATTTATAGACTATTTTGTTTCATACGGGGCTATAATTCATAATACTTTATAGGCTAAAGGTATAAATAGAATATATTGTGGTATACAAAAATATTATGTGTTTTCAATGGGCAATATTAAATGGTAAATAAAATACAACGTGAATTTCCTTAAGTTTTGAATTATTTCCCTGTATATTTTTAGACTTTAAAAATCTAGTTAAATACATATATTAATGAAATGTATAATATTTAGAATTGTTATGTTCGGAAATTAATGAAACACCTTTAACTATTATAAATAAACAAACATAAGATAAAAAGAAGTAGGTAAAATTAGGTTTTACCACGAGGTCCTGAAAAAAATCTACATTTAAGTTTTACTGAGCTACTGCAGCTAGCGTCTGTGAACCTTATTACGGAGTGGTAGGGCTTGCAATAGGTACGGTGGCTGAATGGAACTTAAGCGTAGATGATTTAAAAATTATCTATTAATAATATACTGAAATGTTAGTCCATTAGCTTCCTCTCCATACGATGTATAATTTCCGAACATACGGCTACTATTTACTCGGCAACTCTGGACATATCTCGGCTTTGCTATCAAGCCTGCCTTACTCTATTTATTTTTTACATTACTTACTATACAGTTTCTACGCCTTTCTTGTTACTCACTAAGCAAACTAAAAGTACAATCAATTTTAAAAATGTCCGGAATATAAAATAAATTAGTATTTGCTATCTCTACTTAACACATGCTCAGTACATAAAAGAATATACATATGGTCTATATCTTAAATGTAAAGTTAATTATTCTAATTATTTCTGCTGACCATACTTTTTTTTTTATCAATAATTTAATTATACGTATTACGTACCAAACCAATATGTATAAGTACAGTAAACTATAATTTTCAATCTGATATCAACTACTTATATTTTATATGTATAATTATAGATATAAAAAATATTCTATTACTTTGTCAAAATTGTATTTATTTATATTTAAAATAAAACAAGATGGAATTTTATTAAATTGATTGTGCTAATATAGTTCATAATATTAATGGCAATTCAAATATTGTTAAAACACTTATAATTTAAGCAAACAGCTGTTATTAAGGTTTCTATATTTTCCTGTTACCTCTTGCCTTTTATAACTTATTGTAAAGTATAGTATAGCTGATAATTAGATAGCTTGAATTACTCATAGCCAGGGGCGGATTCAGTGGGGTCGACGTGTGGTCTTGACCCACACCGGTCCTGTAACTTAATATCTAGCCAAATTATGACCTTAGTTAAATAGATATAGATAATTTGCTGCTTATTTTCATATTATAGTAATGTGTATTGCAGCTTACAAGGCAACTTTAGAAACAGGAAATAGGTGTGGGCGAGATTTCAAGAGTAAACCACTGTGGTAGCTGCCACTAATATATGTGTTTGCCATCTAAGCAATTTAAAATTCAATATCATTACAACATTTCTTATAACCCTTACATGTATACTCAAAAATCTATGAATAGGCTATCTTATTTCTTGAAAATTAATACGAGGTGATTTTAATTACTCCCCAAAACTGATATCTGCTTCCGCCCCTGTGTAGCTTATGCGGCTATATGTAACGCTATTTGCTCAGCCCGTCTGGGTGCTAATGGTCCATCCTACAGCGTATACCTGTAGATGTAAGATAGCCCTTTTCTTGGCCTAACTAGTTGTAGATTGATCAGACGTGCATGTGAAATTTTTATCAGTATCAAGTTTGAATGATGGATTGAATATGCTTGATTGAATGACTTATGTATACAATATATCTTGCAGTTGTGCAAATATAATTGTAGAAAATACGTCATGATGAAAAACCTGTGAAAATATTGCAGTGAATCGCGTTATTTCATCATTGGGTACAAGTTATTTACCGTAAGTGACGCCGGTATAATTTCAGCAATAGGATACAGTCGGCGACATTTTATTTTTACAATAAAGTCGAAATGTTTGTTACTGTGGTGAGTTTAAGTAAATCAAGCGAAAATATACAAGCTGATACGTTATGTGGTAAACGTTTCACATGTCTGTCTGTACATAGAGCTTGTCCAGGTATACGTGCAGTAGTAATGAGTTTAGAATAGTGCCCTAAACTACATTCGGGTCCATTATTTGGTTGTTACAACCGCCCTTTACTCTGTGTCTTTAGACATGTTACGTGTGATGTGATGTTTGACCAAAAATAAAATAAATTGTAAACGTAATATACACGGGTTGTTATGTGTGTATTGCCTACAAAATTGCAAATTCAAGATATATAACATTACTAAAAATACAGGCTGTTATTCAATGGATAATAGATATTGTTTGGGTTTATCTGTTTAGCTATGTAAAGTAAACTCACCGAAAATCATTTTTCACGTGAAATATTAAACAAAATAATTATTCTATGTTTATATCGTAAACGTAACAACCCAGAATTTATTCTCAAATAAAATATACTTTTATTTGGTCAAACCAAAACTTAGTAAATGCGTTTAAAACCCATAGCTGTAATGTTTACTTTATGTCAGTAAAGCGATTGCGACTAACGAGAGGATGTCGTCTGTCGTTAATTGCAATCATTTATCGAGAATATAAAACGTTAATATGAATCTACCCTCACACAAAACGGAATTGAATTTTAGTTTATAAACATAAAACTGTAAAATAAATCAATATATGAAGTCGTGTTAATGAATAAATTATATTTTCTTGAATTATGTTTTATTTACGCCTGAAGATGTTAAATGAGTAGTAACGATGGAGTAGATTTGAGTTTATCTACTCTAGAGAGTTTGTGGGACTAATCTCCCACTATGCCTTTCTGGGTACGTCACTGTACTAAATAAACTTTATGAAAGGAAAAAGTTTGAAAATTAAATAACTAAATTAATTGTGTATTAATTATATTTGTGTTCACAGCATCAAAATACTACGATTAAATTTGATTCTATAAAGCTATTATTAATAATAATAATAATATTTTTTTTTATTGTCTTGTTACACAAATGATAACATACATATTCTTATACTAATACTATAATAAAGACAAAAGGAAGCGGCTCAGATTGTGCTGACCGGGATATTAGTTCCGAGCAGCGCTGGTTTTCAGCCTCTCCTATTACTGGTACTGTAATAATCAAAGTGTTTCTAACGTGAAAATCTAGTTTTATTCTTAATGTTTGTGTACAATACCAATTGTAAATGTTTTATATGTCTTCAAAAATATGTATCAGCAAGTTGAAATAAGTCCAGCCGCTACTCATTATCTGTGAATATAATTTGATATTTTAATTTTTTTTAGAAAATTATAAGAAATAATTCAAATATTAAGATATTGTATTTATTACCTTTGAAAATGTTCTTAGCGTCATATCGGAGAATCCCAAAGCGGACAAGCTGGCAGGTTGCTGTCCTCTAAAAATATATAAAAAATCCTATGCTTAGTTTTTTTTCTCTCAAACATTCTTTGGTTACTTCATTAATTTTAAGTTGAATCCAGTAACAACCGTCATTGAATTCACGCCTTTAAAGTTTGGTATTTTTGGACGATACAATTTTCATGAGAAAATATCATACTTTACTGAGACAACTACAGTAATAGTAATGCTTTTTGTCACCTTTTATAAGTTATCGATTTAGCAAACAATATAATCGAATAGAAATAATTGTTTAAATTTAAAATGTACATATATGACCTTAAAAAGGCTTAACCGAATAAGACCATACTGTATATTGCTGCTAATCAACGTCTCTGAAATATTATTAGTTAGGTATTGTTTATTATTAACCCAAATATATTTTCAATCCATAATGTTTTAGCTTAATCGATACTCATAAAAAATGAATTTTGTCTTTAAAGATGTAGAGAAGCCCTAAACGGATTAGGAATCCAATATTACCCTAAATGTCATGAATACTAAAAAAGTCAAGAGTTTTAAATATGTTAGACATTTCCTTACTAACGACCTTAGGGACAATATGGATATAGAGAGGGATCGTAGAGCACTAGCGATCAGATGCATGTTCGTTCCTAGATTCTTTCGTAATAGCTAGCAAGTGAAAATTACACTTTTTAAAGCTTATTATCAGATCTTCATCATGGGGAATCTGTTGACCAAATACATTCAAAGGTCACTAGATTGTCTGCGCGTTCAATGTAATGATGTATTTCGAATGATGCGGCTTCCCCTCTCCTCTAGAGCTGTGACATGTTAGTGCATAGCTCGACTGTTAGATTTCAAACCATCATAAAAAGTATTGTGGCAAGTGTTTTGTGTTATATTTTGTTAGGTACAAAATATACAACCTACGAAATATGAATCTTGTTTTCTGGTCTGAATAAATACCTAGATATAAAAATAAATTAACGTGATCCCAACCCGAGAACATTTTAATAAAGCAAGTATAAAACAGGCCGCACACTAACACTTTCCTTTAATTTTTTGGTCCCCTGGTAACACTTTCTAGTCGTCAAGACCCCTTTTTTGCACATGAAAAAGCCTATACCTTATAATAATAAACAGCATTGCTCTTCTAACATTGATATCGCTTTCGAACCAAAGACTTTCGTATGCGGCCTCAGCGACACGCGAACTCTGCAAAACCAACGTCAAACTTAACGCAGTACCCCGCAAAAGGAAGGAGGTACATTAAGTATATAGAAAAAAATATAACAGGTAGTTATTACTTATATTACTTGCGTAAGAAAATCGAACCAATAATCACATTGGTATCACCAGACTATAACATATTTACATCGTCATTTTTATTAAAAAGCTATAAACGCAAAAATCGTACTTAGCTATTATGATATGAATTTACTTTACCGCGTCATAAAGTATCTGTCCTGCTAGAGCTAGGACGAATATCATGAGGACCGCACTGAAAACCGTCAGTAAGTATGATACTTTATCAGCAGGAGATCCATATACCTGGAAAGTAGAAATAGGTAATCTAAGGAATGCACAAACAAGGGGTTTTTTAAATAAAATAAAAAAAGATTAATATTTACATTAAAGTTACCTAAATCTATTAGTACATTTTTAGAGTCAGTGCAAACTTAGTTTATTTGAGCTACTTGAGTTCTATTCACCCTGCTAGAGTTAGGTATACTTACAATAGTCAAAAATCCGAAAAAGCATATTATAACAGATGAAGACATTATGTGCATCAGTAACAGCACTCCAAAAATTTCACTCACTTCACCTGATATTCTGAAAATAAAACGGGAATCCGAGTCCATAAGTACCACTGCCACTAAATAAAGATAGATAAAAAACTATAACGTAACCTCAAGGTTCTGTTTATTTCAGGTTTAAAAACGATAGCGCAACTAGAGTATCCATGATACGCAGAGCTTATTTCTGATATATATTAACCCCTTATTCATAGACGTTATTTATCTAAGGATTCTCAGTGCTGACGGCATGGCAGCCTTCGTAGTACGTAGACATAGGGCCGTTGTGATTGGCTAATATTGAGATACAACTTGAATCTAGTTGGCTGTCAGATAAACAAAGCTGAACAAACATCAAGCTGTCAGATAAACAAAGCCGAGAAAAAGATTTGTTATTACAGCAATTCTCCGTCCTTAGATGAATAAGGGGTTAGATTTTTTGTTTATGTTCCCCTATTGTCGACACCGGGGGAATCCCGCGAAAGGGCTACTGGATTCCGCCGGCTTAATGACAATAGGGGAACATGGCAGAAGGGAGAGGGATGGAAAAGGGAAGGAGTAGATAATGGATGACTTTTGTTGGTTAGAGCTACATTTCCAGTCCTAAACCTTTTATTTTTCGAAAATATCAAGGGGTAAGGGCTAAGATGTTCTATTCTATTTTCAAACTTTTCTCTGATTGTTCAAATTCTAACAAATAACTGAAATTCAAAATAAACACCTTAATAATTGCTGGTGTGTTTTAACGGCAAGTTTAATTTTGTTGTAACTCTCCTGATCAGAGTAATACAGCCGTCTGTTTGTTCTGCCTTCACGTTGGATAGCGTTTCTTAAATCTGATTTCAGGACGGTGAACAGTACGCTCAGGTTGCTGCAGAAAATCACTATCACCAAATCAGTGGGTACGTACAGGCACATCTGGCATGGGATAGCTGAAAGTATAAGGAAGGTTTCGTTTTCTTTTTATTTATAATATAATAATATCAGCCCTGTATTATATACTGTTCCACTGCTGGGCACCGGCCTCCTATACTACTGAGAGGGATTTGGCCAAGTCCACCACGCTGGCCCAGTGCGGATTGGTAGACTTCACACACCCTCGAAAATTCCTATAGAGAATTTCTCAAGTATGCAGGGTTCCTCACGATGTTTTCCTTCATCGTTAAAGCAAACGATAATTCACAAAGAATACATACTGTTATAATTTTTTAGAAACGTCAGAGGTGTGTGCCCTTAGGATTTGAACCTGCGGACATTCGTCTCGGCACTCCGTTCCACAACCAACTAGGCTATCGCCGCTTTTTTCTTTTTATTGTATTTTAAAAAAATCACATTTAGTTAACTATAAATCAAGTTGAAATTCTTTTTCATATATCTTAGAAAATGTCGAAGGTATGAAACTTTCCAACTTGATTCTGTGATAATAGTATGATGCGGCGCGTGCCAGGCGTAGCGTCACCAGGTCCGGCGCCATCGGCTAGGGCCGCGACAGCTAGACTCTGTGATGTTTAAATGGTTTATACATACGCATGACTTTGGCTACAAAGGGAGAGTCTAATATGGCCATCACCTAGAATATTTTTCTTTTAACGTTAATTAACTTCATAATTAATACCTAGGCATACCCGTGGGCACAAAGAACAAAGCTAATGGTAAATAAAAAAGACTAGTTAGTACTGTACGTAAATCTAGTATGTACCTATTTATTTATTTTTTAATAAGTAAAAGTCCTCTTCGAAATATCTTTTTACATGATAGAGGTTACACATTTTGTCAATATTTCAAAAACCGACTATTTTAATACGTTCAGCTTAATAACTAACATCAGTTTACTTACTAGTAATGAACAAATAGACGTAACAGATGAGATACACGGCGAAGTTGTCAATGCGCCAACAGTCCGGCAATTGGAAGGGCAACATGTACCGCGCGTCGCCCAACAACATGGAGGCAACAGTGCTCACCAGCGGGATGATTTCATAGACGAACAGATTCGTCATCGTAAAAGTAAAGAACCCTAGAAGTTTTATGGCTGTTTTTAATAAAGAATCATAGTTGCTTTTTTCGATCCATTGCGAAATGGATTTTTTTTTGTAGAATATGGCAACAAACAGAGGAGTCCGTGTCGTTTACTTAATTGGGATTAAAGAGACCAGCACGTGACTGACATATTCCTCTTTCGATCAATCACAAACATCAATATTAACGACACCGATTTACGAGTCACATATTTGGGATATACTAGTTTTGCACAGGCTTACAAATGACGTAGATATTTGGATTGGTTTATTCTCGGTTTCAGATCGAGGTTATCCTAAATACCTTATGGTTTGGGAGTTGAAGCTGTTTATTGTAAATGTCCATTGACCATGGAAGTAAGTACTTGCAAATTTTACGGTTTACCCATGATATGTAAATGACATAGAAGGCAAATTTTATTCAGAAAACCGAAGTAATACAAATTTATTAACTGTTTTATTGTTAAATTGGTGAGTTTTCTAGGTTAGAAGAGTGGAGTCGAGACGCACTAAGATTGCCGAATACACTAGACGCGTTAAGTTTATATGCGAAAATACAGTCATATACCTAGTTATATTTTATATCCTAAATAAATGTTTACCCCAAGAATATTACACATATTCATGTATTTTTATTTTTAAACCCACCCAAAGCGTAGTGGTTTTCGTAGCACCTATGAAGACTACCTGTTATAAACATTTGTCTGGGGACGGGTTTCTAATCCACCACGACCTCTCGATTCACTGAGCCACAATGGCTGTCAACAAACATAACAAGTGATGTTACAGTCAGCCACATGAGTAACTGGACAATTTCAAAACAATATGTAGTATTAACTTCAATCGAAATATTCTTTTTTTTTATCTAAAAGTCAACACTTAATTTTTTATAATAATTTACTTTAGAAAAAACGATTATTGATAATAAGAAGAAAGATTAAAGGTGATTTGAAATTTTGAATTTGTTCCGCTACTTTTGTAGTAATTGTAGGTAAGGGCCATAAAAAATAAAGTAGATTGTATGGTTACATCTTATCAACTTATTCCGGCGCAAGATTCCTGACATTATATCGGTCTTCTCCGCGCTGCGCTGCGACTCAGTGGGCCACATCTCTCCGATTTCGATAAACAAACCTCTTATTTTATCTCCTTTTGATATTAATATTGCTATTTTGAGCAAATCTGAAATTAATGGCCAAATATAATAAAAAAAAAACTGAACTTTGAAATGAAAAAAAATAAATTCAGTGCATAAATGAATATGTTTAAATACGATTAAATTATAACTGATTATAGCCAAAATAGCCCCCATGAAGGGCTATGGTTTTTTTTAATGAATATGTAAGTTGAGAGTCTGGAGAAGGTTTTGATCTACCTTAAAACCACGAAATCACCTGTTTAGTTATTTAATTTAAAGAAGGAAGTTTAAGTTATAATTCATAGAACGTAAGTTTTTCACTTTACACCAACATTTTCATAATTTTCATTAAAGTTACGAAGCTGATTGTTTTTAGCATACAAGTACAACTAATGAAAATTTAGTTGCAATAAAAAAATCTCGAATAAGTCTTCTACTTTTTTAATAAGATAACATTTAATCCAAATCGAAAATTCTGAAAATTCAAAAAAATATTCATAACTCGAAAACTATGAAAAATCGCGGAACATACATGGGGGTGATTCGGATACCCCAAGGGGTGCTCTATCTCTGGACCTCCGCTTGACTCGACTTTCTGGGACACCCTGTTTGTGTTCAAAGTGTAAATAAATAAATAAATAAATATTATGTGGGTGACTGTATATGATATTTATATAAATTCTTACCTATGAGAAACATTACCGAAAGCGGTATCAATTGGGCTCCCTCCATAAAATTTGCACTGTTCAATTTTGCTATTAAACTAAATTGAATCATAACGAAAGGTAGAAACGTGAAGCCAAACGCAAAAAACTTTGCATTTCTTCTCGTAAAAAACTCTTCGGAATCATCAAACAAGCCCAATCCAATAAAATTTAACAAATTAGTAGGTATATCTGATGAAGGTACTTTTATATTCCATAGATATTTTGTCCAGAACGGCCATTTTGAAAACCGTTACACATACAAATGACGATTTAAAATGCGCAATACAATGTTAACCTTTAACCGCTGCAGCCAATAAAAGGTATAAGTAGATCAAACATTTTAATTTCATACAAAATTACTGCCCCGGGCGTCCAACGTGCACCTATTAATCATAGAATGAAGGCAATTTCCATGCATTGCAATTAGATATTACCGACTGTATATTACAAGTAAATTTATTAAAAAACACATATAGCTTTCTATCGTAAAAGAAAAATATATCTTAGAAAAAAGCAGTAAATTATACTACATCATCATTGTTATTTATACTTAGATGATTTTGATAAAATAATAAAATATCGTATATAAACGGAGTTAGTTTTTATTAGGAACTAGCTTCCGCTCGCAGCTTCGCCCGCGTGGATTTCGGACTTCAAAAATAGAGGAGGTGCTCAATTTGTCGGGATGTTTTTTTAATGTATGGTGGTATGCAGGTGGTCCGATTGTCCGGTCAGGGTCTGATGATGGGATCCTGGTGAAATCGAAGGAAGCTTATAGCATGATTCAGTATTCACGCGTGATGGCTTATTATTAGCGTATTTCATGTATAACTTTGGTGTTTCTATACCGATTTCTATGATTCTTTTTTATGGAATATTCAATAATGTTAACTTTTTAATTAGGGATGACTGAGAGTGTTATAAACGTAAGAGTAGACAAATATAATGAGAAAGCTTCGAACTGCTAAGTTATCGGGAGTTACACGTGTTATTGTGAGTCAACCATAAAAGATAGACATATGCTGTCGTGGGACATTTTTTACATAATTTTAAGGAGAACATTTCCGTCATACATGATTTCTGTGTAGCTTTAACCATTAAGGTTGCACACGCGACGGAAGCTTAAAAATGGAGTAACTTCTCCCGTTTTCCCAACATTTCCCTTCACTGCTCTGCTCCTATTAATTGTAGCGTGATGAAAAGTATACTATAACCAGCACAGGAGTATGACAAATAATTGTACCAAGTTTCGTTAAAATCCGTCGAGTAGTTTTTGTTTCTATAACGGTTATACAGACAGACAGACAGACAAAAATTTTACTAATTGCATTTTTGGCATCAGTATCGATCCCTAATCACCCCCTGATAGTTATTTTGGAAATATATTTCATGTACAGAATTGACCTCTCTACAGATTTATTATAAGTATAGATTACACGAGTTGAAGTATGGAAGAAGACAAAGCGTACAGTATTTTGTTTTTAGAAGAAACCTGTGCAGTCATAATAAACTACACTAACAAGGAGGTTGCGTTCATATTTCTTCAGATTTAAACAGCGTCAACGATGGGAGCTTGACACATTTTCTTTTATGGGTCTAAAGACTAACACAAGATGGACAAATTCGGCCACACGACGTACAGACATTATCAGAGTTCGTCCAGGATAAAGGGTTGCCAACGCATTCGTGTCGTTTCGTGCGTGTCTCAGCTACGTCTTTAAGGCAAGCATTATTGTGTAATACATCAAAGATTGTTTTTCGCCAGATGGCGCTCATCAGCTAGGCTTTACCAGCTATAATACTTAAAGTATTATCAAAGAAAAACTCCACCGAATGTTTGAATAACGAATATGTTCCTCAAAACTAAATCCTGCTCACACATTTATATTAGGTATTTTATAATCAAAGATAATTTCCTAACATATTCATATTATAATAGAGGGTGACGAAATAAAACAAACGAAAAATACCATGTACCATTTTACTTGTGGATTATTCTGATAACGTAACACAACGGTACGGTGACGGCGGATTACACTTGTTACCTCGAACTGAAGCGCCACGCTGCGTATGCGCAGGTGACAGGCCTCGTTTGCATATGCAGAAATCTCACTTATGTGGACGGATTCTGCCTATCTACACTAAATGATACAATGGAAACGTTTAACTTATAAACTACGTTTTTACATAGATATTAACAATTAACAACAATTGCTCTTTATGTTGTGCTTCACGTTACATATTAGGAAACAGGTGCGGATTCAGGAGGCGTAGTGGGCCACGACCCCCTTTCGTTTGACATAAATTTATAAACATTTAACACATTGCAATCTAATAAATGAGTACATTGATACATTGAGCGCTATTATATATAACTTTATACCCAAATCCACACCTGCGTATAATTCTGATACATTCACAAATTAATGGTCCTAAATAATATTTTCCCTAGTGATATGTTTATATGAAAAATATGATATTTTCTTTATATATGATCAACAAAAATTTGCAGTTACAAAGTGTAACACCGCCGCGGTTAGAGCACGTTGTAAGTACACTGCGTTATTCTGTTCAAAGTTTAAAAGAAATAAGAACACGATAAGAAGATCCAAATTCTGCAAATTCACTACCAATTTGTGAATGAAATATCTCCATCACTCTAAATCATGTTGCCGACAATTATGACAATGTTGACAATTTTATTTATGACCCCAATTCCCTGTGTGAGATGCGGCCCTGTCATTGGACCATATAATTTATGGCCATACACCACATTGGCTTAGATACGCTCACGATTACAAAAAATCAGTCTAAAATATATTAAGGCAACTCGAGAATATATATACTCATTTGGTGGGATTCGCTCGTGTTTCTTTAAATAAACGGGTAAATGGACAAATAGAATACTTTCTTCTCTCTTCTGTACGTTTAAAGTACGCCTATCTTGACAAATACAGACTAGGGTAGGAAATGAACTAATGTATTGCCATGATTAATCAAATTAACGTATTTTATTGAAAGTATAATTAATAAATCACGGCCAAATGTCTAGGTCGGACGGAAGGAGAATTAATTAGAACAAAATCATAAGAAATAATACCATAGATAAAAAAAAAATGAAAATTTCATTTCTTAAAACGTTTTTTTGGTTGCAATATCAGAAACACTAACGAATCTCATGAAAACACGGTCGTGTCATCGTACGGAGTGTCAAAGATAGCGTCAAAACCTACTTACCGTCTGCTAATATTGTCAAACGATAGTTCAAGAACTCTATCGAAATTAGTATCAATTTTGAGAAATGGGAAAGGTTTTGTAGATCGTCGTATAAGTTTATGTATACTGCATTTGTATTTACTATAATGTCTATAGAGAAATCCTACACTCAAGGCAAATATAAAAGAAAAATAATTACAAAAAATATCGAAAACCGAACGTAATGTTATCTGATTGAGCTATAACGTCTAGAAATCCCTAAAACAATATTAACAGACGATAGTAATATGACATGAATATAATGTGAACTAATATTTCAAACCATCAAATAGAGTTGAATTACGAAAAATACACAATTTGAAAACCATGTCTGACTTTTTGAAATCAGCATATTATATTTCCGAACAATCAACATCGATAATTTAATTCGCTTTAATTTTAAATTCATAAAACATAACTTTTTAATGTTCACAATACATAGATATATAAAATGCATCACAATAATACATATCTAACAACAGTTAACGTTATTTGAGGCGAGTGCACACTGTTGTTATAATACACAAGCGTGTATCTTTGTTTACTGTATACAGGAAGACCTTGGTCGTATGAGCATATGCCTATGTACAATGTATACTATTCTTTTAAATGATAATACATTTACGAAAAATTCTATTTTATTATATTTGTATCGACTTTATAAAGTTATATTTATGAGCTATAAAAGCTGAGTAATTAGAAATATGAATATAATCAGCATTTACAAAACTATGTGTGCGATTTATTGCTATAAATTAAGTTTATGTTTTTAAGAATATTTTTTCAAATTATTTTTAAAATCTGTCCTTTACAATACTATGATTCAAACAATAATCATTCACAGAATGCCCCGGCACGGTGAGCAACGTCTTACATAATTCACCAGCATAATTATATAATTATTCTTCAAGCTGTGTATTTTTTGTGTATTATTCCGCAAGTGTGCGCCCTTCCTCACTTACATAATTCTCATTCATAAATAATTTAAATACATACATTTGGTGTCGTGAGACTAACATCATATTTGGGAGCGAATCGTTTCACTTAACTAAAGGGAGAAAACGAATTTAGAAAAAAAAAATAACAAAAATAAAAAAAAACATGTCTCTACTTACATACCGTACGGTTTAGTTTCACCATATATTAAAGACATGAATATACATTTTTTATATATATTTTTACATTATTTACAAATTTATTTACATTTAAAGTAATGCTAAACATCTACTCACACTCAAAGAAGCGGACACCGTAATATTATTTTGACTGTTACTGACACTCAAATAGTTATTTCACAGTAATATTACTTATAATGGTAAAAAAAAATAGCTTGTAAAACAATATTCGTCATGTAGATAACTCTTAAGTATTGAACAATAGCAAGCATTGGCATTTAGTAAACCGATCGGCATGAAGCACTCCGAGCAAGCAAGGGACATATAGGTGGGAATGTACGAATGGTAAATTTAAGCTGGGAGACCTAGGCAGGCGACTGGAACACGGCAATGCAGGCGAAAGATGTCATTTATGTAATGCTGTTTCAATAGTCAATTTAAAACATTAACCGCTTTATTCATAGACGTTTTTTATCTAAGGACGGAGTAAAGCTGTGATAAGTCTGTTTCTCAGTGCTGACGGCACGGCAGCCAGACATGGAGTCGTTGCGATTGGCTTATGTTGAGATACAACAATATTAGCCAATCACAACGGCCCTATGGCTACGCACTACGAATACTGCCATGCCGTCAGCACTGAGAAACAGACTTGTTATCGCAGCTTTACTCCATCCTTAATAAAAAAACCCATATGAATAAGGGGTAAGTGATTTCACGTTGAATTCAGAAATTTATCTTATTGTTCTGCAACTGTGTGGATGCAGCTTAATGATTTTTTATGTTAACGCCAATGATAGACATCGAAATGGAACTATTTTTGGATTTTATTGTTTTTTTTTTTTTTATATATGAATTTTTCCCGTTTTGAAGACTTTGTTGCCTTCATGGTCAGTTTGCCCTATCACCATGAAGGCTGCAGAATAGTTTTATTTCGATGGTACATGTAGCTGTTTGTAAAAGAAAAAGTAAAAATAAAGAAATGTAACCAATGCTAATTTTCAATATTTTTTTGAGGCAGCCACAGTCAAAGTACGCTCAGTAGCGTCAGAAAAAAGCTTACGTTAGGTACTTATATACAACGATGGATTTTATGCAAATAATATTAATACAATATTCATAATGTGTCACATAAGAGTATTTATACATGTAACCTCTTAATTAAAAGCTTTTTAGATCAGTTTTTCAAAAACGTTTCGTCTCTTTCACTCAGCATTTTATGTAGGAGAGAAAGGGACAAAACAGTTTAAAGTATACACGTATTATGTACTTCATAATAATTTTATCATTCGAAATGGGTGTCAATCAACTCTCTTTAAAAATCACACATTTTATTAGTCACTGAATATTCATTTCTTCACATTGATGTCGATAATATTCGACTTTAACACATATAGATTCTGGCATAGCATCAAACATGGCCAATTTAAGCCTTAAAGTAATCAATCATAATCAAATTCATAAGTTTCCCACGGCCTTTTTTATAATAAAAAAAAAAAAAAAACTAAACAGATGCCACTTTTATTTGTAATGGCTTAAGTCTTATACTTTGCTATCGATAATTTCACAAAATAAAGGAACTTGTCTATGGTAGCGATATGAAACGAATTATGTATGTAGTTGTAAATATGCAAATACCAATGGTGGTCATATTATTATGATAAAAAAATATATCTTGATCTGACAAATAGCATTCTGTTTGTAGTGAACTAGCTTTGGCCCACGCCTCAACGTGAGAAAGTAATGTAGCTTCCTATTAAAGAATTTTCAACATCATTTCCATAGTTTCATAGATTACACCCTACAAACAAAGTTAGAAACTTTACCTTTTTTAATATTAGTATAAATGTATGACCAAGTAACGTCGGTAAAATTCGGAGGAATGGTCTTGGCACGTTAATTCTTTATTTGGCCGAAAATGGACTACTCTATACACACTATCTGGACCAGTCAAGTTTTAACTGTGTAATTTATAAAAAATCAAACTCTACCAACTAGATAGAAAACAAATTACTGATTTATTTAAGCACGGTTGATAATTTCAGCGCAAAATCATATTTACATCTACATACATAACTATACGTTTCGTAAATTCTATGTTATCACGTTAATTAGAACCGTGTTACCTTGCGCATAAGGTTCACACTTCATCGCCTAGGTCCTGCACGCAGTTCTCCGCTATGGGCACGAACTTATCGTCGATTTGTATGAGAAGTATGCTCTTGTCCACGTGGGAGCGGAGTTTCGGATCTCGATGGTTCGGCGTCCATTTATGCACCACCTGTTATGTTAATATAACTCTTATTGTAGAGGCGACAGATACTATTTTCATTTATCTAAACGGAAATTAAAAAAAAAAAAATATTTACGAATTACAAAGATAATAATAGGGCAAAATTATGAGTTTGTGACTTGTGTAATGGCCATTTGACGAGACATTATAAAATATCTGAAAATATGTCCAACTGTTTGGGATATCATTCCTTTACGTTTTTTAGATGTTGGATACTTTATTGGTATTATGTATTAAGTAATTTGTATTAATTTATTTGTGTTTATTATACTGTTTGTTCCCTGTACTATAATAAAATAAAAAATAAAATATTTGTTACTATTGTTGTAAACAATTCCTGTGTTAACTAAATTAAACTGAAATAACATCTCTTTCTCTCTCTAACATCCCTTTCATCACAATCTATGGGTGTAAGGCTAATCGATTTGAGCAATATTTTTTGTCACACTAAGTTATAAACATATGTGGAATCAGTGTATGTTTCCGCATCTCTTTTTTATTGCTTTGAATGATGAGACGGGCTTGCCGTTCGACTTATAGTAAGCGACACGACCGCCCATAAACAGTAGAAATACCATCCAACACCTTGAATTATAAAGTATTGTTTGGTATTCCGCTGCGCTCGCCATCCTGAGACATGAGATGTTAAGTCTCATTATGTCCAGTAGTTACACTGACTACAATGTCCTTCAAACCGGTACACAATAGTGACTACACACTGCTGCTTGGCGGCAGAAATAGACATTGCGATGGTACCTACCCAAGCGGACTCCCACATATGAGAGACCTACCACCAGTACATCTTATCTTGGCTTCATTTTTGTTAAAAAAAATCACGCTCAAGTTGCTTAGCCTTTCAAATTATACTAGTATACAGACAAAACCATTACACTATACCTGTTAACGACAGATTGTAAAGAGTGACGAGGGAGCCGAAGTGTGCGTGATGTCATTAAGCCGGTAAATTCTTTTTTTTTTCTTTCTAATGTTTGACGTTAGTTGTCTGCCACGATCAATGCGAGTGTCACATAAGACTGCCGCGTTATTTCACTTAATATCGTAAGCGAGCTAAATACGTAATAAACAGTTTCTCCGTATTTATCTCGCTTCACCAACGTCCGTGAAATAAGTAACAATACCCAAATATGGGACCGGACTCATTTTTGTTCTTTATTATTATCAAATATTTGAGTTATATAAATTATAACACAGAAAGAATTATTTAAATCCGGTAAGAAATCAACAAGTTATAAGCCTTTCAATTTCGGTAGAAGGGGTAAATAACATGAAACAGAGAAGAGGCGCAATACCCACGTGTGACGTCATCGGGCATTACGACGCGTACGAAAGAAAGGGATGAAGCGATATTCCCACTTCGCGCCCACTTCGGCACATAGTAATATTTGAAATATGAATTACTGGCTCATTTTTTAACCAATTTTAATGCAGTTTTCGCAGGAGGGTTTCTTTTTAGTATTATTAACCATCACATATAGAATAATGTACAAAATCAAACACAGGACGGTCTCCTATTATAAAGATTTTCACTTACCAATCCATCCATGCCGGCCATTGGCACCCAACTGCCCCAATAATTCCTCCCGCCCCTCTCTCGCTGGTACTCCGAGGGCCACTGCACATCGATCCTCCTCCCCAAGTTAATGCAATCGTACACTCCAAGAGGCTCCACAATCAACACCTTACTACCCACACTAACGTTGATCTTGAACTCACTTCGACCCGAATCTGAGCGTTTGATTTTAGTCTTTATCTCTTTGTTTTTAGGATCTTTTTTAGCTTCTTTTTTGAGTATCGACTCCTTGTTCGATAGGTCCGAGTAGTGGGTTTCTTTCAGAGGTATTGATTCCGGTTTCTCTATATATCGGCCGGTCAGTTCTCTGTAGCTCTCTCGCTCGTGTCGTATTTCTTTGCTGAGTTTCGATAGGTCTTTCGACGTCCCTTCGTTCATGAAATACCTGGAAAAATAAACATTATATTAGCTGTTAATTCAAAATAAACTGCGTCAAATATAAAAAAAAAAAAACATAAAACCGTTAATCATTAATGATTTGTTTAAAATGTCATAACAGTTTTGTTGGTAATAAAAATAATGGCATGCATCATGCGACATCAATAATGATTGTGTGACTTGCTTTTCTCTGTAGTTACACTGAGTTTTGTCTATACTGAGTGACATGCAGGACAAAACACAGTTTAACTACAGTTCCATCAATTAGTGGTTAAATTAAATAACAAATATCGATAATTTGATAAGTTAAATATCGATAACTTTCCTCATCTGTGCTGTCATTAGGTTAATATTTTTGAATACTTTGTTCACACACATTCGTGTTCCGACCGAACTGAATGCTGTCAGACATAAAACGTCCCTGCGTATACTAACCTGGACGTAAATTAACTATCATGTACCTCACCATAAGTATAGTTAACTACTTAATGCTTGACATGTTAGTCGGCTAACATGACAGCTACATAACAGTTACATGACATTACGCGTGTCACGGGAATATAACCTTATTATTTATTACATAATTAGGTTATTTTTCCGTGACACGCGTAATGTCATGTAGCTGTCATGTTAGCCGGCTAACATTCCAATCATTCCGATGGCAAATGGGTTAAAATGTAATTGTCAATCAAATAAAACGTTTACTGACTATCGACAGAATTAAACAAGTTGTCTTTTTTGTTAATAGAGACCACGATACTAACATGTATTATGGTGGGAATAATACTACTCAGGTAGGTCTCTCATATGTGAGAGTCCGCCTGGGTAGGTATCACCGCAATGTCTACCTATGCCGCCAAGCAGTAGTGAAGTCACTGTTGTGTTCCGGTTTGAAGGAAATTGTATACTGGACATAATAAGACTTAACAACTCATATCTCAGGATGGCGGCAATGGACTACTACCAATTTGTAATTCAATGTGTTGGATGGTGTTTCTACTGTTTATGTGTGGTCGTATCGCATACCATCAGGCGAACGGCAAGCTCGTCTTGTCATTTAAAGCAATAAAAAATAAAGCGTAATTTGGTTAAGACGAGATTGTCCAACGCCAAATGAAACACTGACAGCACACGGTCAATGGAACATGTATGTGTATAACCAAGTATTATACCCTACAACCCATCTCCCAAGCCGTTAATGAGAGTGGCACACAATACCCGGTAGTGGCGGCTTGCCTTGCGTTCCTGTTGGCTATGATCTTGCAGTCTGGCAGCGAGAGCGAGAGGTCCAGACCCGCTGCCGACAGGGTCAGGTCCTCGAGGGAAGACTCCGCGCTGGGCAGGCAGCGACCCGCTACCTGGTAACAAATATGATTGAAATTATTGTTTATGCTGAAATAGTCTTATTGATATCTTCATGGAAATAAGGTTGGTGGAGGGAAGTGGAACGGAAGCGACGCAGTGAATTGGAGCAAGATATATTAGATCAAACGGGATCAAACAAAGCATTATTCTATCTCGGTAGTTGGGTAAAAATAGTTCCAAGATCCATTGCAGTTGAGACAAGAGTAAATTGATTAAATCAATGAAATTTCTCATCACATTTAAACTAGACATTGTTAGTGGAAACTGAGTTTAAATAAGTTAGGATAGAGTTTATTCTGTACGAAGGCAGAAATATCACTTACCTTGGCGCTGGCAGCCCGTCTCGGCTGGTCCCGCGGTCCACATTCCCAGTTGCTGCCGGTAGATGCCTGTACAAAATTATATTTCTAGTTAATATAACGGTTAGTGCTTTTGCTGTTTGTGTTGCGCATTTGTTACGCAGATTGTTGTAGTCAATATAGTGAATATTATGTAGGGTAGTACTTGTGCATGCATGTCCGTCTCTCCGTGTGTACCTGGTGGTCGTCGTGTGCGTGCAGCCGGGCGGCGTGCGGCGCGTGCGGTGCGTGCGGCGCGTGCGCGGGGCGCGTGCGCGCGGCGCTGCTGCAGCGCGAGCGGCGCGCGCGACGACAGCCGGCCTGCGCAGGCGCACAACCCATATATATCATATACATATTCATATAATATTAGTTTGTTAATCTCCCACTTATGAATTTTTTCACAATTAATAATTTACTTTTAATTCGTTACATATAATTTCATTTGTTTTAAGTTTGCTATTTAATTTATGTAATATCTTCTTTAAATTTTAAATATCATTTCGTTTGTTTTTGTCTTAAGTTTGTTGTAATATCGTTCTCAATATGTTTATTTACCGAGAAAAATACACGTTATTATGTGTGCATGCTGTGACAACTTAAAGTGTTGTACATTGAATTATATTTTTTGTAACGATTTTTGTATCCATGCTACAATGTAACAACTACTGTTTGTCCAAATAAATAAATAAATAAATACAATTTATTACCGTTCTTTGCTTTCCATCATATTCAAAATCTCATTAACATCTTTGCTTACAATACAATTTATTACCACCCTCTGCTTTCTATATTATGTCTTCATTCAAAAACTCTACATCTTTACGAGCTATATAAACATACAACAAAATAAATTTAATGACCTAAAATTAAAAGTTTACATTAAAACAACCAGAATCGTCACTTACCTGTCGCGAATCATCCAGAGGTCTGGTACGCGGGGCCCTAACGCCGCGTGTGGCGCGCTCATCCACGCGCCGCCGCGCCTCACTCTCTACTGTTCCTGACGCTGTAAACAATACATCAAAATAAGTATAAATATGGTTGTTTTCAATTGAAAAGATATTAAAAAAATGAAAAGAGCTATCTCCAGATCAGATAAAGAGAATTAACCGAGAATAATGAAGATAACAATTGGATTTTTTTATGTAAACAATTCCGATATCAATAAACGGTTTCCATCTCCTCAAAAGAATTTCTATGGATCACGACAATGAACCAGACTTCTGACTGGAGCAGAACAGAGAACAGAATTTTGTTATCATGAAATACCTACAAAGTTTACTATCACTCATGAGGTGTTTTAAATAAAAACAAAATATATTTTTGTTGAATACCCGAGTCATCCTGGGTTCTCTCATGCGAGTGTTCCCTCAGGAGTCCTGCTAGAGACGCGAGCGTCGACGACGTCGGCTTGCCCGCGCTCGCGAGACTCCCTCTTGTACCAGCTGTGGATACAATACTTGGCATATATGGTCTTATAGTAGATCGATGAGGTCTCGTTTTTCGTGGCTTCAGTAAAATGTAATCTAGTATGAGGTGGCTTTGACTCATCAGAGACAATATTTAACAAAGTGGGTCAATAATAATCCGGGTCAATTTTGACCTAAATTAGTCACCACAGTTAAACTCATTATATATTTTTATTAATCAATACAATTTACAATTGCGTGTATCATTTAATATTAAGAAAAAAAACAAACATTAAAATATCATCATCATCATCATCTCAGCCACAGGAAGTCCACTGCTGAACATAGGCCTCCCCCAAGGATCTCCACGTCGACCTGTTGGAAGCGGCCTGCATCCAGCGACTTCCTGCGACCTTAGCCAGGTCGTCCGTTCACCTTGTAGGCGGACTAAAATATTTATTGAAAATAAAGTGTATTAGTACTGGCCGTGACAAAGCGTGGTGCACGTACCGAGCGAGGTCCTGGAGAGGTGCAGCGCGTTGTGGCGCGGCGTGGCGCGCGCGGCGCCGCCCTCGCCCGCCTCGCACGCGCCCGCGCCCCCCGCGCCACCCGCACCGCTCGAACAACCCTCGCCGCAGCGGCGACGGATCCTACACACATCGTGTCGTTACTACCAGGTACCAACGCTTTGATAAGTATGCTCACTTTTAGATTAAACTAAAATGTCTTCACTGTCCATTAATCATAAAAAAATTATTAAAAACTGTAGTAACACAAAATTATAGCAGCTCAATTATTATTTACATATCAATTCAGGTGAACAGGATTACCGTACACAATATATACGGTGGTAAACTTTGTCGATCATAACTGATACCTCCCAATCATATAGAACAGTCACAAGCATGTTGTACGAACATTACTTAAATAGAAGAGTCCAGTTATCTCGCGTACGTTTGTACATGTATCGCACTGACCTGGTCCACAGCGCCTTGAGAGCGCGTCGCAGCGCGGCGGCGGTGACGGCGCCGCCCACCAGCGAGCTCAGCGCCGGCGACGAGTCCGCGTACGACGTCGTCAGCGGCGACACGTAGATAGGGTACCCGATGGGCTGGTCGCACGACGAGTTTATTATGTTGCGCAGCGCCTGGGGAACAAACCAGTTATTAGACAATTATAAATTTCGTACCAGCCTAGATAAATCGAAACAGTTGATCGGTTGGTATAGGAAAATGTTTAGCGAATCAGCCGAATCAATTTAATTTCCCGGTCAAAAAACTTAGGCTAAAGATACCGAAATACTACACCTATATTATAAAAAGATTAACGCCCATATTCGTGTATACATTATCTATTTAAGGACGGAGCATTGCTGTGATAACTCTGTTTCTCATTGCTGACGACATGGAAGCCTTCACACTTCACATAGGACCATTGTGATTGGCTATAATGAGATACAACTTGAATCTAGTTTATGAATACAGGTGTAAGATTACAAATAAGCGGAGTATTCACCTGTTTAGCGTTCTGTATGGACCCCCTCTCCGGGTTCCTGTTCCTCAGATACACGAGCTCCTGCTGTTGTCCCGCCCACAGGCCGCGCACGCACTCCCGGTTCAGTTTGATGACGCGGAAACCTAGATGGCGCTTGTTCAGCATTATTATCTTGTAGTCGTCGTTGCCTTCATCCATCACGTGCCTTTAGATAATAAAAAAAAAATTGTTATTGGTTATTGACATAAAATGGGTCAAAAATGACCCGTATACATTTTAATTTTCTACGCTATCCATTTCCGAAGTACAATTAGCTACTTAATGCTTGACATGTTATCCGGCTAACATGACAGCTACATGATAGTTACATGACATTACGCGTATCACGAGAATATAACCTTATTATTTATTACATAATATTTTTTCCGTGACACGCGTAATGTCATGTAGCTGTCATGTTAGCCGGCTAACATTCCAATCATTCCGATGGCAAATAGGTTATCCTCCCCGTCGGCCACATATGAGCCAGTGCCAGTACCTCAGCGCCAGCAGGTGCGGCGCGCCGCGCAGCACGCTGTGGCGCCAGGCGGGCGCGGCCTCGTGGCAGATCACGAGGCGCTGCGCGTGCGACGAGATCGCCGCGTACAGCGCCGCGCTGCTGCAGTACTCCTCCGGGAACATGAAGTGGTCCTGGAACAAACGCATTTATAGTATTAAGGTTCTACGATTGCTATGATATAATGGGTAAAACTATATCCCCACATTATATTATTCTATACTGATCCTGCTGATAAATAAAATCGATACGTAAATTTAAAATTATTTAGCCTAAAAATGACATTGAACGTCAAACATTCGACAAATAATTTGTCCAACGATTTATTCATATGTCCATACTTCTGACTTATATTTATCTGTCTGTTACGCTTTCGCAGTAGAACCACTGAATAACCAAAGCCTAAGAAGGAAGTATAAAATTTTTGTCCTAGGATAATATATAGCGACACGTGGGCGAAGCCACGAGCAAAAACTAATAACCTATACATACCTGGTGCAGTTTGAGCGCCATTCGTATCGCGGGCGCGAGTACCGAATGTAGCAACGACATGTCCGTAAACACCCATTCGTCGCGTGCGCATGTAATCCGGAAGTCGCCCTTGAACAGCGAGTGTAACCCGTATAGGAAGAACTCCACGCTGAAATACAACAGTTTATTACATATTGATATTAATGTTTTAATGTTTAATGGGAGTACCAAAGATATACAGGTTGTTTTTCTTTTAAGTGTGGAAATTTCAATATAATGTTTACAAACCAAACATCAATACAAAACTACGAAGAATTTTTTTTATCTCAATTTGAAATTTGTACTATATTGTGTTTTGTGAAGAAAACTTAGAAGCTAACTTCCGCAAGTAATTTTTAATAGTAAAAATCATAGCAAAATAACTACTGCATGTCTGGAAGCTTACAAGCCTTGCGGCAAGTTGCATATGTATATAATAATATAGTAATAATATCAGCCCTGTATCAATACTGTCCCACTGTTGGGCACGGGCCTCCTCTACTACTGAGAGGGATTAGGCCTTATTCCACCACGCTGGCCTAGTGCGGATTGGTAGACTTCACACACCCTCGAAAATTCCTATAGAGAATTTGTCAGGTATGCAGGTTTTCTCACGATGTTTTCTTTCACCGTTAAAGCAAGCGATAATTCACAAGTTCTTGCGCAATACGTCGGTGAGGTAAGATGGGCGCAGCACCTGGAGGCGGAGAGGTGTTGCGCGGCGGCGAGCGCGCGGCGGCCGAGCAGGCTCAGCGCGAAGCACAGCGTCAGCAGCGCCGACTCCCGCGCCGCCGCGCGCCGCCACGCGCCGCCGCGCCGCCCGCAGCACCACCCCACCCACTCCAGGTACACCGCGCAGAACCGGGACCTGCGCACGCGCACCGACACACATCTTATTACTCTACTCAAACCATAAACTAAATACAAAAAAACTCTTCTGTATACATCATAAAACAGTAATAACACTAATTCTCCAAACCAACCTTGTGATACCAGATGCCCGGAAGTCGTAATCTTCATCCAAATTCACGTTGAATATCGGGTCTAGATCGACGAAGTTTCTCTCGTTCATGGGTTTCAGTGCCTCTGCGATGACGGGCGATGATAACCACTCTTCCAATTTATTAGATTGGATAGTATAGTAGATTATACTCTGTTAACATAATCATAATATTATAAGTAAGGAGAATATATTATACATTTTCCTATTTAATAGAAAAAATTAAGATTATAAATACAATACAAGTTTAATGGAGTAAAGAGAAACAGATGTTTGTGTTTCTCTAGAGAAGGAAAAATTTCCAGTCAGGCATCGATATATATGTACTACGTACTAGATTTGGCGTTCCCAACATTTACTGTATTCAACTGAATTGAACTGCAATCTCTTCAAACTTACTTTAGTAGCGTCAACATTAACAGCTTGTGGTTGTGTACGAAGTGGCGCTCATGACATAAGAATCAAATCAAATAAGTAACATTATTTGTTATTCAAGTGTATAAATAGGTTATCACAGTGACGTTTTGGTTGCCATTTTAGTTCAGATTTTGAACAAATAGTTTATATGGACGTTCGTGTCTATATAATATACGTCAATGCAGTCAGGCAGATGTTGCTTGTTACCAGCCGCAGCCCCTCCTACGGTTCCTATTCGGAAATGGTATATATATTGCGCGTAGCGCAAATTCTGCAATCACAAGCCAGTATCGTCTATCGCCATCTAGTGTGATTGCTGTATAATACCACTACAATTGTGTCAACACTATGTCGGTCTTCTCGCAGTTCCATTGATGTTGACGAGATAGTGGTGTATACACTAATTGTACCGCCACACAAGTTATTTGGAACACCCTGTTTATAAACAGAGTGTTCCAGATAACTTTAAATTATAATTTTAAATTATATATTTTTTGTAATTACAAACAATTAAACAGCACACACAAATGTATTATGACGGTGTTACCCAAAAAATGGTGTCTGTGTAACATGTAATTAGTATGTTTATATGGAACAGCTGGTGGTGAACAGTAGGAAGTACCTTGACGTAGTAGGTGAGCAGCACCTTGCGGAAGTCGAAGACCTGCAGCATGGAGACGGCGGAGTTGTCGGAGACGGAGTAGCCCTCGAGCACGTAGCGCGCGCTGGCGAGCTGCCACGCCAGCCAGCGCAGCGCCCACGCCGCGCCCGGCGACAGCGCGCGCCCGCCGCACCACCACCACCCGCCGCACACGCCCTCTGCACACCGCACACCGTCTCAACGTGTCCACACGCACACACACACACACACACACACACACACGCACGCACACACACACACGCACGCACGCACGCACGCACGCACACACACACACTCTTGTTACAACAGCTGCAGCACACATATATACAACCGCCTGGATTGACATCCCACATATCAATATCGAAAAAATAACTTTCATAAAGAAACATTAATTCTATCTTACTCATCAAGTCCAATAAGTCAATAAAATAAGTCATTTGTAGGTATGCCAAAAATAACTGTTTTGATTGGTAATTTTTTGCAATAGATTAAACGATTAATTGAGATCGCTTATTAAAAACCTCACCACTACTCTCCTCAGGGCCTTCCGATATCGCTTCCACTTCCCTCTGCTGACAGTAAGTGCCTCGGAACTCGAGTCCTCTCAGTTGAAACGACACTAGACCATTGCCCATCTCCACTATGTGGACCAGACAGTTCAGGTAATCTGATGCTAACACTGGAAAGTAACAGACAGAACTTCTTACAATTTAGACATTGGGTTGAATTATAAAGTTTCAACATGACCATCAATATTTATCTGGTCTTTTCTGGTGTTTTAGTCTTTCTTTTTATGTGACTAAATACAATAGGAAAATTACGAGACAACACAGATAATTCTATTTAATAATTTCTTGTTAATATCAATTTATTTAGTTTATGTTTCTTCTCGTATTAAATTGAATAACACCAGCAAAATGGTACGGTTTACGATTCCCCATAAACCGTAGCAAATCGATGCAGAACTCGTAAACCAAAGCAATGCATGATGCAGCCCTGCAGTCGTCCACCAAAATGAGTTTAGGAAATCGATTACCAATAAGAATGGCATCATGAATATTAGGGGATTAATAGGCGTAAAACTATTCGATACCGATCAAACAGGAAACTAATAATAAGTTTTACTATTCTAAATATAAAGTATGTTTTACCAAAACAGTCCCCTTGCTGCACTTGCCCCCAGCGGCCCAGCATGAGGTCCCCGCACAAGTAGTGCTGCAGCGAACGCGTCAGGTGCTCGTAGAATATCGAGTTCAGATTGTTGTCGTCTGGAAACCGAAGTCAACGATATACAGGCTGGTTTATTTTTATAAAGAAGTAGTTTTGTAGGAATTAATAATGAATACTATATTTTAGTAATATTGATCATGTGTAAGTGCTTTTAATATCTATATGTATTCTGATCTAATATCAATCTGTGACGTGTTTTTTTTTAGTTATTTTTGTATATTTCTAATACAAAAAAATAACTTAAAATTTTGAATCAATGATAGTGTACAGACCCGCTCCAAGATTTCTCTCCAGCTGTGATGATAATCTCGTGTTACTCTGGTCCACCCTTTTGGTGTTGTAGTCGCGCTCCCAAAACTTTATGGGGCGCACGTATGACGTCATGAATATCGCGCTTCCTGCGAAGTAAAATAACTTCTATGTACTTTTGCTTGAAGACTGTATTTTGTTTATTATTACTGCTCTTATTTTGAGTTATGATGTATGTCATGCTGTATTGATATATGGGAAATTTTGGACAATACATTGAAAATTAGACCAAAAATTAGTTTGTTCCGAAGGTGCAAAACTCAAATAGTAAAACTAAACCTAGATAGATAGATAGGGCAAATTGACCCCACTGAACCGGATGGTACGTGAAGTGGTCCAGATAGAGTAACACTAATATTTACCCAACGCAGGCGTGAGCGGTGAGGACAGCAGCGCAGATACAGCCGCCTGCAGGAACAACATGGCGGAGTGCGGCACCGAGAAAGGCTGAGCGAACGCGTGGAACGCGCTGCCCCACGTGATCTGCCACGGCGCTATGTACGTCACCACGAACTGGATCTGCAACACACGTACATACAGACGCACAAGTCGAGCACACTCGTGATTGGTCGGTTTGACTTGAGGTTTTATATTACGATGTGGTGTATCGATACAAACGAATACAATGTTGCGTATCGAAAGAAATGCTCTCGATACAGCTACGATGCGATACGTATACAATAGACTTTTAAAGGAAAACCCAGTTTAAAGTCCAGCGCGCCGATGTTCCACGCTATTGGTTCCTAAGTCTTAATTAGTCATCGTATCCGAAATTGGTAACTAGTGTATAGGTAATATTAAATTATTTTTTGGTTTTTAGTGGTTTTTGGGGGCGGTATAATTTTTTGTTTTAATTTTTTTGTGTTTGTAAAAATCAGTAAACATAGAAGACATCATAGTTGACATCATTTTAAGAATTTTCTAATGTATCTCCGAAGTTAAGGGTCCAACAACAATGAAGGGGACCACAGGGAAACACCGGCTTTCAAATAAAAAAATAATCATCAAAATCGGTTCAACCAAACAAAAGTTCTGAGGTAACAATCATAAAAAAAAATACAGTTGAATTGAGATCCTCCACCTTTTTTTGAAGTCGATTAAAAAAAGAAGCTATGTAGTACTTATATTTTGTTGCTGTGTGTCATAATAAATATTTGATACAGAGAGTTATCTTCGTATATAGCATGAAAGACTCGAATTAGAAATTAGCCTAATATGCGAATTGAGATAAGCTCAACAATTGAAATTTTAATTATACTACATTAAGCTGTAATAGATAAGAATAAAGATAACAAACGTCTCGAATTTTGTTGCTATATTATAAATGTCCAACACCATCCATTTTTTTTAATTTCTTATGATTATAGAGTTCAAACTACAACTCATCACATGGTTTACACACGTAACTAAATACACTTTTTATTGCTCTAGTTTTCCTGTCAAGAAAGAAAAAATTAAACAAATTACATTTGTCTTATAAAATTTTACCACTCTAATTGCAAAAAAGAGAGAATCTATCATTTTTATTATTTTGAATGACGAGACGAGCTTGCCGTTCGCTTGATGGTAAGCGATACGGGCGCCCACAAACAGTAGAAACAACATCCAACACTTTGAATTACAAAGTATTATTTGGTATTCCGCTGCGCTCGCCATCCTGAGACATGAGATGTTAAGTCTCATTATGTCCAGTAGTTACACTGGCTACAATGTCCTTCAAACCGGTACAACAGTGACTACACACTGCTGCTTGGCAGGAGAAATAGACATTGCGGTGGCACCTACCCAGGCGAACTGTCTTATATGAGAGACCTAACACCAGTAAAATCACTAAAAAAGACACACACACACACACACTACCAAGTTTCCAGATATTGCAATTCAAAGCCTACCTTCAACAAAAACTCGTACACCTTGTGGAATATGATTGCTGTGATGAAGTAGTCCACCAGGAACGTCTCCGAGATCTTGCGGCTGCTCAGGTCAATTTGGAACAGCAGCACCGCGAACACCAGGATCAGGTACTGGGAATCAGGCTCTGAATACGCGTGGCGTAGACCTGATGGGAAAAATATATAGTGAGAATTATTTAATTTAGTCTAGTACAGTATGAGAATTAATATTTCACCTCACAGTTTTCAAGCATATTGCATTAACGATATTTAGGTTTAATTTTTACTAGAAGAAATAAATTTATATTGTCCTATCAGAGGCACACATAACAACATACAAATAAAAAATAATTTAAGTTCATGTCTACAATGCGACAACTAGGTGATCATCTCAGTATAGGCTGCGACTCGGTTTGAGTCGCTTTATTATTGATGCTTAAAATTTTATAATTCATTTTAATAGGAGGACATATTCACGGATGCAATAATCATTATAATATTTAAGCATAAAATAATTAATAACTACTTGTTTTTATTATTCATATACAATATGTTTGAAATTAAAATGTGACACATACATTTAAGTGCGCAGACGCATATGATGAGCGCGGCGAGTGCGTCGCCGTACTTGGCCTGGATGGCGGGCGCGTCCTGCGTGGTAGCCGCCACCACCACCGCCGGGAACAGCACATTGCGCTCCAGGAAGCAAAGGTATACGAACATCTGTAAATTAAATTGTTTGTATGTAGGGCTATCTCTGTCCAAGGAGGTATATTCTTCCAAATTTCGAATAATTGTATTTATTTCAATCTAATCATGCAGTATTAGTTCTCGTCAAAATTAGGCCCGAGATTTCTATGACCACTGCCTGCTAAATATGCCCCGGTCACATTGCGTACGCGGTAAGACGGCGCTCTGAGTTCCCAAGATCAAATCCCGGCTTTTTCTGCAAAGTATCAGCCTTTAGTCTGTAATTTATGCACAATATGGTAATAAGTTCGCTCTCTATCATAATGGGATGGAATACAGACAGCAAAAAGTGGGTACCCTCCATGGATAAATGCAAGATGTGAGTTATTTTTTGTTTTCCACTATTTCCTAGTTTTCGATTTAGGCATTCACCCTAATCTTCTTAAAAAATCTACTATGTATAGTCATACCTTCTCGAACCACATGATCCTGGCGGGCTCGGTGACCTCGTACTGCGCATGCTCGTGCTGCTTGAGGACCGGCCCGGCGAGACACAGCCACGGCTGCTGTTTGCGCAGCTGCGGCGTCAGGTAGTGCAGCACCCAGCCCAGGATACCCGCTATTATCCACAACACCTGCAGGATATCACCATAAGATTATGGTTAAAAGACTGATTCTTTTGATATGGGTAAAATAATAAAGAACTATTAACCAATAGGATTACACTACAGAGGATATGTGCATTTTGTGAGATTCTGTTATTATCGCAAGGCAATGCGGTTATTGTCTAACGACCGTTTTCAATAAACAATCCTATTCTAAATGATCGATCTGATCTCAAGAACAGACCAATCAAAATAAGTCATTTGTAAGCATGTCAATCTTTTTTTCTGATTAATCCAGTTTTGTGATGGATCAAAAAAAGCGATTGGGATTTACTAGCGACGGTGTTTACTACCTTACTGAAAGTGGGCGGTATTTAAATTTAAAAACATGAGTGCTACCTTTTTAAGTTTACTAAAAAGTGCATCTGGGAAAAATATTCTGTATCACGAAAATTAATAAGATAATTGACGGTGCTTACTGACTTAACAGTTTAAAACATAAGAGGCCATGGCACAAGATTCAAATTTTAGTATGAAATCAGGACGTTATTTTCGGTATTAAAAGATGAATATTGTAAAAAATTCTCACCGTGTTAAGCTGTGGTCTTAGCGTCGTGAACACCGTAGTACAATGCAGACCAAACACGAACAACCCCAGAAACGTGCACACAATCACATCATTCTTGAGCCTCGCGTTAACCGTCGCTTGCAATTTCTTCGGCAGAGGGTCTTCCATATCTTCGTCTGGCTTATCAGCAGTGTCATGTTTCATAGACGCACTATTTACGTTGGATTCGTGGCTTTTGTCTTCCGTCTCAGTCGGAGGATCGGCTTTTAACGAAGACGTCGAATTCAAAGTGTCTCCACCCCGAGGATCCATCTTCAAAGAACTCACGCTAGAAGTTTGCGACCGTTTTTGGTTTTTCGCAATGTTTGTCTCCGAACTAAAGTTGATCTTAGACGCCGAACTGCCGATGGAGTTCTGTTTCGATATGTTACTTTCTGAATTGTTCTTTTTGTCGTCACTTAAAGTGTTGGGATCACCTTTATCCAAATCTGGTGAACGTTCAGGATTTGGGATCGCGTATAACTCTGGCGGCAGTAAGTGCTTTTTAATCAAGTTCCAAATCAAACTGTAATCGCTCGCACTTCTGCTCAAATGGTACGCGATTGGAACTAGAAGACCGCAGAAGATCGAAAAGAGGATGTTATGTTTCTGGTGCTGAGATTTCTTGCCTTCTACCAGGCCACTATAAGCAAAGCCGTAGAGTATGCCTATGGCGGCTAGAGATCGGACAACGCAATACACAGCGGCGCTCAAGCTGCTCGTAGCGTTGCCTCCAAATACGTGCATATCAATCTGCTCCAGTAGATACATCAAGAATGTATTAACCTGAGGGAACAGACCCAAACTGAACGCCAAGGGAAAAAACAAAAGGAATTTAGAGAGCATTTCTTGGATAATGTACAAAAAATTCATATCATTCATTTCGATTCCATATATTGTCATAGGTTTTACTTCTACGAAACTTCTTTTACTTCTCGTGTGCAGTTCCTCTGGCACTGTGCTTTGTTCTAAGTATCCATTCACTAAGCAAAGTATACCAGCACACAGGCAAAAGTAGACAGGCCTTGAAAATACGACCATTTTGTTAAATCCGTGGACTGGTGACGCTGAATCTGGCTGTACGCTTTTTAGTAACGAATACTGACTACCGGCCATAATGAAGCAAAACCAAAACGCGTAGATATCCCTGTAGAATCCTAAGTTTAACACCATGGAGCCCAACACCGATACCATTATAGCCAAGAATATCGTCACAAAGGTCTCTAAACGTCAAATTCCTGTCAAACAGCGCCATAAGTTTTAATCTGTCCATCGTCACTTTCAACTCCATGCATTTAGACAGTTTCAATTTGTAGTAACTCTTTGGTTTCGGTTGATTTGCTTTCTCAATTTCGTCCATGAGTTTTGAGAACTTGCTCCTTATGTTTATCTCAACGCTTTCCTCCCCTATGGAGGGCATCAAGCTCGGAATATTCACAGATGTACTTTCGGTCTGTTGTTGAGCTTGTTGTTGAGCCCTTTGCTGATTCATTAGGAAGTTTATGTGCATGCTTGGAAACCCCATTCGCGACTGCCTCTCCGCCTCGATTTGTTCCAATAAGCTATCTGTCACGTATGCAACAGGAGACCTTGGCTGGTCTGTGTGGCTTCCGGTCCCACCCCATCGAACACATAAAACCGCTTGTTCGCATTGTTAGTATTGATAGGAACTACTGTTGATACGTTGTTATTACTAGATAATAGTGGGTTGTTGCTACCCTGATTGGACGAGCTTTGCTCTATACTATCGCCGCGTTTAGTTTTTGCTAGACTTTCGCTGTTGCCAGCTTCTGACTCTAGGGAACCACAACTGCCTTCTCCCGCAGTCTCTTGGGAGTTATCAGGGTTATCGCTCGTTTTAGCTTTATTTGATTTTATCGAATCTTCTTTCTCTGGTAAAGGTATGGGTTGTGCTTGCGCCCGCCCTGAACTATTTTTTATCGAGAAGTGTAGGACATCCAATTTCCGTATTCATCCATGAAGCAATGGATTGCGCCGTCCGTCGTATCATCAAACGACGTTGCAAAATGGACGCTAGTGGAATTGTTTGTAGGGTCTGGATTAGGTACTTTCTCTTTCTTCTCGGCATTATTTTGATTGTTTGGGTTGTTTCTTTGTCTTGTCGATCTCTTTATTTTCCCAACACGATTCCTATGATTTCTATCCATTAAGGGTCTCAGTCTTTGGCCTTCCTCGCTCGCCTGTCCTTGCTCCGGTGACGCGTTCTCAGCGCCTTGGACATATGACGACATACAGCAAGGCCCAAAGTCTGATCTTGAACTCAGAAAAGCAGCTAGCAGAGGCATTGTCGCCGGAAGCAAAGTGTTAGTTGACGTTTGTGCCACTTCTTCGATCGAACGTTTTCTGGTTTTGTGAACATTTTCCCTATCGCCTCGTAAGCTTTGTCTGTGGCTTCTCGGTCTTTCGTCTCTACTAGGTTCAGGCATCACAACTGTATTTGCTTTCGTAGTCGCGAACAGATATTCTAATCCTTGCACTAAAGCAGCCTGAGCTTCTACAGCATCCCTGGAGTATTTTTTTCTTCATTTTGATTTTCATTTTTCTCTTTTTGGAATCTTTTTTCTTTTTTTCCTACTGTGAAGAAGCTCGCTAACGTGCCAAGTTATTGATTTGCTTCGGTATGGCCCCTAGGATTTTTGGAACATTTGAAGACGATTCTCCTAGAGCAGACGCTAGTTTTTGACAAAGCCCCACATCAGGTTAAGACGTACTTTCTTGACAACAGCTTCGTTTCGGTGGAGGGCCTCCTCGAAAAGCCAATCGAGACTGTATACGCTCCTCTCATCCGCGCTCTTACTGTCACAAGTAAGCTGCGACTCTTCAGTCTCAGGAGCGTTGTTCTTCTCTTTGCTTTCCTCGGGCGGCGGATCTGTATCACTACTACTGCTAGAATTAGATATATCATGGTCCCAGAGTTTCTTTTCTACCACTTTTCTTTCCTCCGGCCTTTTATCTTGATCTGGATTTTCATTTGATTCTAAACTAGATTTCTCTATAAGCAAATCTTTCGAACTAGCGCTTGCTTTATCAAAATAATCACCACTATTATTTTTACACTCACAAGACGCTAGCTGTCGTTCCGAGCGCTTATCAAATTGAGTCTCGTGTTTAATTTTTTTCAGTCTTACCTGTTTACATTTGTCACTTGGACATTCTGGGTTGTGTTTGGAACTAGAATGTCGATCACAGCAATGTTTTCTGCTATCTCCGTGGTTTTTGGTTCGCACTATTCTAATGTCTGATGGTCTATCAAGTAACGGTGATCTGGAGCCGTTGTTCTCATAATCTGAATCGCTGGATCGCATTGCTGGCGACTGCTCAGCGTCCCAATCGAAGCCACGGAATTGTTTTTCATCATCGTAGTCGCTGTAACTTTCCCCGCTGGAATCTAAATCTGTTTCTTTCTGGGATGTTTGCATTTCGTCTGAAATCTCAGCTATTGGATATACTATCTCAGACCCGTACGTTAAGTAAGGGTAGCTACAGCCTTCACCGTTTTCATTTTTGGGATAAAGGTTTAAGTGTGGACCGCGGGTGAGACTCTTGCTAGGAGGAGGAATGACAGCACTTTTCGGATTTTTCAACATTTGACCTCCAATGGTTTCAGCACTATTCGGATGGGGAGATAAATTCGACACGCTTGGCGGAGGACATCCGATTTCCAGCGCAGCACTCTTTATCCTTCTAACTCCTGGACTTTTCCCTTTGTTTTTCTCAACATCTCCGGCCGGCGCTTCAGTTTTGACCATCATGTACTTCCTAATTCGACACTAGCAAAAACCCTGTATCCGCGTTGTTTGAGTGCCTCCGCATGTGAGAAACTAGTTGTGCTGTTGAGTTTAACAGTGGCAGTTGTATCGTAGACATTGTGGAATTTGAATTTCTTCTCATATTGGAAGACTGGGCGGTCGCTAAAGCCATGGCGGATTTGGTGCAACTCTCGTCTGGATAGTTGGTGTATCGACGTCTATGCGCCGTTCGCTTTTTAGGCGATGGCGGTCCGACACTTGGTTCAGAATTATCTCTTGAATCTGAACTGAGCTGACGTGCAAACTTCGATTGATATGGCTCTCCGGCCGCTTCATTTCCATCTAGATACAACCACTCTTTTGAAAAAGTCCCTGTTACTAGATCCTCTTCTATGAGGGCACTCGTGATACCGCCTACTCACTTTCGCAAACGGACCTTCGTCTACTAATATGTGTACGGGTAAATTATTATCTACTCTTGGGTTTCTGGAAGCTTCACCGATCAGCTCGTCTATCCTAGTACCGTGTGTTCTTCGTTTGGAGGTTCTGTGCTCCCGCCTATGGCCCGATTTGGATCTACTCCTGGTAGTTGGACGGGATTTGGAAGGGCCCGGCATTTCTGTGGTTTGCGCCACACATAAATCGGATTTCGTCGTGGCAACTACTTCAGTCTGCTTGGCAGACAACGCACTGTCTTCTATACTCGATTCCGAGCTATTTTTACGGTGAACATCTACTTTTAAATCTGAAACAAAGATGCATTTATTAAATAATACTATATAGCTTCACCATTACAATTGTTTGTTACTTACCATAAATCCTTTGATTTATCTATTCTATTATTACGATTAAAGTGAATAATGTGTATTTTTGCATACCTATGGTGCTGTTATTGGGCTTGTGGTACTCGAGCGAGGTAACGGACTCGTTGTCGCTGCCGGTGGCGGCGGCCCCGCCCAGTCTCAACGTCGTCATCTCCATGCCTTCATCAGGTCTACCAACAGACAGAATACAGCCCATTTTAAGATAGAGCGTAGTAAGAGAATAAGACAGGGGGGGGTGATCCAGTAATTTTCCGAAATGATTAATCTATGTACTTTTCTGACATACTGTGACATTTGTTTATCCGATTGATCCGATTAGACCAGACAAACGAACAGACGAGACATAAACGTAAAAAAATATTGTACATATCGTATCGCCCAAACAAATCTTAATCACCGTCAAACATGCTTTAATTTGCATAAACACGATAACGATATAGACAAAAATATTAACACGTTCATAGTTCCTTTATAGCGTCACATTGCGACATTAGCACGTGTGTTAATATACATATCTATAAATCTTCATAATTTAACTATCATGCTTATCATGATCATATAGGGCAAGAGATAAAACGAAGCATACTACATTCACCTCTCTCTACACATCCCTAAAGGTTGACTGGCAAAGAATGGCATGGCATTAATTCCACCTATATATCGTGTGCACAGAGAGTTATAAATCAAAAAAATCATCCGCTATGTTTCATCCAGGCAAAGGAAAATAAATCACAAAAAAAAATTACAAAATAAAAACTTTCTATTCCTAGAGGCCTAAAAATCTTTCCTAAATCTTCTGAGTATCTCATACCATCGGGATTGCAATCGGGAAATCTTGTCCTTCTTGGGATTTTACGAACTACATTTAATATACAAAACAAGCGTTTGGTACTTTTTGAGTACATTCATAAATTAGTTACCATTGTATATTTATTAAAGTATAAATAAACATGAAATATATTCAAAGGTGTTTTTATCTTCCTCTACGACTAACATTAGTCCAGCCTTAAGCGTAACTCTGACTTCTTGACTTCATCATATGCACTCTCAGCGAGACTATTGCCTCTTATGTTTTTTTTATATTTAGAAATATTTTAACCGGCACTGTAAATACATGCTGCAAGTTTACAGATTTAATAGCATGCTATAAATACTTTTCTGACTAACACTTACTCATTGCACATCAAATAAATATACAAAGCGTTACACCCATACGCGCTATTGTTTCACGTAGCTTTGCGCACTTCCTGCTGTTTACGCGGAATTTGCTTTTAATTTCTTCAGTGTTGGAGGGACATTGGAAATTTATACTTTTATTAAAACAATAGTTTGTTAATTTATCTAAAGAGATTAAACAGATTACTTGTATCGTGAGATCGGGAGATTAAAATTAAACTATTCATTTTTTATGCACATCAAAGACTAAACATAAAAGCCGCTCGCTTAATCTATGCTATTACGAGTATATAAAACTGAAGAGTTTATTTGTTTGTTTGTTTGAACGTGCTAATCTCAGAAACTGCTAATTTGAATTGAATTTTTTTTTGTGTGTTGAATAACCCATTTATAGAGGAAAGCTATAGGCTTTATAACATGACGCATTGACTTAAAGGAGCGGAACATCTATGGTGAGATATGCCAGCCTTTGAAAAGTAGCAACATCTGAACTATGAATAACAAAGTACATTATACTTTCTGACTACACACATCACTCTGAAACAGGTGTTACATGAGAAGTCAACATAACTCATAAACCATTAATATCACTCACGGGTTATTATCATTGGAAGTGGTGCCGTCACCGGTGGGCTGCACGATGATGCATTCGCTGGTATCGTACATGTGGTGAAGGCCGTGGTTCAGTAGCTTCAGACAGGTGAACACCACCGCCACCAGCACGCAGTAGATTATCCAGCCTATGCTCGCTGGTGGGAAGTACTGTTGAGAGAAAATGAATTATTATGGGCATTTATTGAGGCGTAGCTACTGTAGGGTTAGCAATGCAGTGCGTCAACGCCTCCAAGACTGAGGCGTCCAAACACTGATTAGTATCTAAACTTCAAACTCAAGTTGCGAATTAATTTTTAGGTCATTACCCTGTGATAAATAACAAAGTATATTTTTATCAAACTAATTAAAATTGAGGATTTGTTTTGCATTTGTGTCCTTTGTTAACTAGTTATGCCAATGGAATTACTAAACTAGTCTTATGTTCAATTTCAATAAACAGTTAGTGATTACTAAAATTGCTAGCTAGATAAGTAAATACATCATGACAAAAATATGGAAACAATAAACAAAGTTCAATTATAATTTGTCACAGACTCCAAAATTGGAAACCAGTATGTACCTTATAAGTTATAAGTTAAATTATTTTGTTGGTTTATAAAACCAGTTTAATTTTTTAACTAACACAATGTCAAAATGTCTGCACAATGACAAAACTGATAAATTTTATGACATTGCCAAACATGACTCAATTTTAACATGAATATTTTTTTTATGACATTGCCAAACATGACTCAATTTTAACATGAATATTTTTAATCAAATTAAAGTCTATCTTTGCAAACAGCGTTTGGATTTGTTTTTTTTTTTTCACTGAAATAACTTTAACCTTTGTTTGTAGTGATGTCATACAAACAAAATTTATCTATACTATTATATAAAGCTGAAGAGTTTGTTTGTTTGTTTGTTTGAACGCGCTAATCTCAGGAACTACCGGTCCAAACCGAAAAATTCTTTTTGCGTTGGATAGCCCTTTGTTCGTGGAGTGCTATAGGCTATATATCATCACGCTATACCCAATAGGAGCGGAGCAGTAATGTCTTATCTCAGGAACTACCGGTTCGAACTGAAAAATTATTTTTGTGTTGGATAGCCCTTTGTTCGTGGAGTGCTATCGGCTATATATCATCACGCTATATCCAATAGGAGCGGAGCAGTAATGTCTTATCTCAGGAACTACCGGTTCGAACTGAAAAATTCTTTTGTGTTGGATAGCCCTTTGTTCGTGGAGTGCTATCGGCTATATATCATCACGCTATACCCAATAGGAGCGGAGCAGTATTGTCTTATCTCAGGAACTACCGGTTCGAACTGAAAAAATCTTTTTGTGTTGGATAGCCCTTTGTTTGTGGAGTGCTATAGGCTATATATCATCACGCTATACCCAATAGGAGCGGAGCAGTTATGTCTTATCTCAGGAACTACCGGTTCGAACTGAAAAATTCTTTTTGTGTTGGATAGCCCTTTGTTCGTGGAGTGCTATCGGCTATATATCATCACGCTATACCCAATAGGAGCGGAGCAGTATTGTCTTATCTCAGGAACTACCGGTTCGAACTGAAAAAATCTTTTTGTGTTGGATAGCCCTTTGTGGAGTGGAGTGATATAGGCTATATATCATCACGCTATACCCAATAGGAGCGGAGCAGTAATGGCTAATCTCAGAAACTACCGATTCAAACTGAAAAAATATTTTTGTGTTGAATAGTCCTTTGTTTGTGGAGTGCTCAAAGTTATATATCATCACGCTATGACCAATAGGAGCGGAGCAGTAATGTCTAATCTCAGGAACTACCGGTTCGAACTGAAAAAATATTTTTGTGTTGGATAGCCCTTTGTTCGTGGAGTGCTATCGGCTATATATCATCACGCTATATCCAATAGGAGCGGAGCAGTAATGTCTTATCTCAGGAACTACCGGTTCGAACTGAAAAATTCTTTGTGTGTTGGATAGCCCTTTGTTCGTGGAGTGCTATCGGCTATATATCATCACGCTATGCCCAATAGGAGCGGAGCAGTATTGTCTTATCTCAGGAACTACCGGTTCGAACTGAAAAATTCTTTTGTGTTGGATAGCCCTTTGTTTGTGGAGTGCTATAGGCTATATATCATCACGCTATACCCAATAGAAGCGGAGCAGTAATGTCTAATCTCAGGAACTACCGGTTCGAACTGAAAAATTCTATTTGTGTTGGATAGCCCTTTGTTCGTGGAGTGCTATCGGCTATATATCATCACGCTATACCCAATAGGAGCGGAGCAGTATTGTCTTATCTCAGGAACTACCGGTTCGAACTGAAAAATTCTTTTTGTGTTGGATAGCCCTTTGTTTGTGGAGTGCTATAGGCTATATATCATCACGCTATACCCAATAAGAGCGGAGCAGTAATGGCTAAACTCAGGAACTACCGGTCCCAACAGAAAAATATTTTTGCGTTGGATAGCCTTTTTGTTCGTGGAGTGCTATAGGCTATATATCATCACGCTATACCCAATAGGAGCGGAGCAGTAATGGCTAATCTCAGAAACTACCGATTCAAACTGAAAAAATATTTTTGTGTTAAATAGTCCTTTGTTTGTGGAGTGCTCAAAGTTATATATCATCACGCTATGACCAATAGGAGGGAAGCAGTAATGTCTAATCTCAGGAACTACCGGTTTCAACTGAAAAATTCTTTTTGTGTTGGATAGCCCTTTGTTTGTGGAGTGCTATAGGCTATATATCATCACGCTATGACCAATAGGAGTGGAACAGTAATGAAACATGTTGCAAATCGAGGAAAAAATATTAGTTTTGAGAGCTTCCGTTGCGTGCGCTGCGTAAACGGTTAAAGTTATGCAACAATGATGTATGACGGGATTGTTCCTCTTAAAAAGTTCTAAAAAATATATTATAAAACAAAGTCCCCCGCTGCATCTGTCTGCCTGAACGTGTTAAACTCAAAAACTACCCAACGTATTAAGATGAAATTTGGTATGGAGAAATTTTTAGTCCCTGGGAAGAACATAGGCTCCCGGGAAACTATTACTTTTATAACGGAAAACTTTAGCCTGAAAAACTTTATAACGCGGGCGGAGCCGCGGGCAAAAGCTAGTTCATAATAATTTCTGGAGCCAACGTTTTGCACATTGTGCCTCAAAATTCTGTTCAGATGACAGTGCATTTAACATGTGTTGACTATTACAACTTTCTATAGAAACACGCAAGTGTTTTCACGTCAACGCGCGTTTTTACATAGCAATTACAGACATCTCAGCGATTAACATTCATCATTACTTAGTCAAGTTTTAAAGCTGGCCATGAACATCTTACTAACATTATGTTATTTCTAATAATATTATTAATTCAAAAGTTTGTGAATTTGTTTGACAGAAGTAACCACTGAAACTCCAGAATGAATTTGCCCCAAAGATAGGCCATATTGTAGTTCAACATAGACTACATTTCTGTCTCAGATAGTTATACAGGAGTTATTCAGCAGAAAGCATACTTACCTGAAACTGAGAAACATATAAACATGTAAACATTGATAACTGTGCATGCACTAATGAAATTTCCTTTTAATATGAATGTAGCAATTTATTTATGCATATTGCAGAGGGAATTTTAAATGATGGATATAATAAAATAAGGGCTAATATTTAAAGATTAAAAAAGTTGTTAAAATGATATATTTTTTTTTATATCCAACAAAATCATCGTCATCATCAGCTGCAGGATGTCTACTGTTGACCACGGGCCTCCCCCAAAGTTTTACAGATCAACCCATTGGAAGCGGTCCACATCCAGCAACTTCCTTTTATGAGGGAACAAATGCAACCAGCAACTTTTACAAGGTCTTTTGTCCACCTCGTGGGTGGACTTCCGACGCTGCACTTGCAAGTTTATGGCCTCCATTCCAGAACCTTCACTCACTACTGGCTATCAGTTCTGCAAGCTATGTGCCCTGCCCATTCCCACTGTAGCTTACTAATTCAATAGGTTATGTCGGTAACTTTCATTCTTCTATGGATCTCTTCATTTCTGATTCGATCACATAAAGAAACAACAAACACAGTCTCTCAGCTCAGTGAGCCCTCTCTGTACCCCGCTGAGCAACTGTGAGTTTCCTTATACGGCCCATAGATAGAGGCCACGCCTCAGTCCCATCTGTTAGAAGTGGTAACACACATCCAACAAAATAAAATGCAATATATTACTTTCAATCGGAAGATTATTATACTTCAAAGACTCCGTTTACGATCCAACGATGTACATTTATAATAAGTTAATTGCCTTGAATAATTGCTATGATTGTTCTTGTATTAATTTTTTTTATGGTATTAAATCAATTGTTTTTTCATCTTTAACATTGACTAGGTGTTACTCATAGCTATACCCATGTGAAGAACTTCTCCCAATAAAGGATCCTACTTATTGTCATGAAAAAAAATGAGGACCTTACAGAACATAGTCTATGTGGCAAATTTTATAAAAATCCATTCTATGGTTTTGGTGTGTTTAAATATAATAAATAATATAAAATCCAAAAACTCACATAAACTTAGATTTTTTATTTAAATAAGATTGGTTTCTGACATACAGATGTCATACAAAAATAATTATATTAAATGTTAATTAGCACAATGTGAAATAAAACTTTATAAAGTATGTCACATTTATTACCATATTTAAATATTATGAACACATGAGTCATGGTTATTTCCTCAAAACAGAACCTACAAGATGTTTACCAAGTGTCGCTCTTTTTTTAATTATATCTTTTGAATGACTGAATGAATATCAAATTTCATCTTCAATAAGAGAAAGCTTCAGTATAACTGAGCATTTTAACCACAATATTGTTTGTAAAAACCCTTAGCGTACTGTAAGAGTAGTTGTACTCCTACCTACCCTTTCAAGGTTGTATCTTTAGTTAAATATCTATATTCAAAGTTTAAGAAATATAAGCTTGAGTTGAATTTAAGGTATGAACTTTGCCAATAATAGAATTTTCTTTATTCAATTAAAATTGTGTAGTAAACACTTCTAATCACATTTTAGAATGCTTTGTTTGTTTATTTTAGTAATTTTTATTTAAAATTTTTCTGTATGTTCACTATAAAATATATTTAACTGATTTAAACGTTTATTGCCTCTTACTAAGAGCATTTTAAACACAATATACTAATATTTGTAGTGTAAATATCACTAATCATTTGTATGATATAAAAAACAAAGCTAAAGATAAAAACATTTGAATTTCATTAACAACAGTAAAATATTTCATACAATATAATTTCTATTGACGAGTCGGTGTGGCGCTCTCTAAGACCCCATAAGGCCATTGACCATAATGACTCAAGCATCAATTCACAACGCAAAACAACACAAAAACACTTTGACCTGATTTTGTTACTAGCTGTATAACCTACAAATGATAGAAATTCGTAGTGTCACACTAAAAATAGACTTACCAGGTACACAGAAAACGGCAAACATAGTAGGAACAGCCAAATATACAGGTGTACTGTGTTGCAAAATAAATTTTGATGGGGATCGTAAAACCATCCGCCAGTTAAAGACGCCCAAACACCCTGCCGCAGTATCTCTAGTGTTTGAGAGCCCATTTTAAATGCTATGTCCACATTTCCGCGCTCAATTCATCGTCTACCCACACTGCACTTCACAAAACTTACAAAATGATTTTTTCACATCTGCGAATTGTTTCCCTTCCTGCCATTTTGGATGTTAGCGTACGCGCGAAATTGAACTTTAACAACATGTATTTTTTATAAAACACGCGCGTTTTAATGCGTTAACACTTCAAACTTATCACTATAAATTATTTTTTCGTATAGAAGAACTCATATTTAGAAATTTTATGGATGATATTACTAATAATTTGGTCTAAATTACGCAAAATGAATTCAATATAACATTTGGAACACTTGTCACTTCATTCAGCATTCTTTTGACATTAGTGGTAAGTTGCCAATTAATTACCTAAGAAATAATAGTGATGTACGATTTTTACGATTCAGAAAACCGTCGAATGTCAAATTTCTTAGTCTATCAACACAGATTTTCTGTCACATTCTTTATTTATTTTTGTGTCAGCTGTAGGATGGATTTGTCTGGTTCCTGACCGGAATCTTTATTATTTTTACTTAAACATTGACTCGGGCCCGTAGTGTTCGTTTGTTATTTTCATTTTAAAATAAATTTCCATTATGGCTGACGTTGAGAAACTTTTGAAACAGGCCGCGATGCAAATCGGTGCTGGTGGAAGTGCAGGTTTCGTTGAAGTGTGTATTATGCATCCTTTGGACTTGGTCAAGACGAGACTGCAGTTACAAGCCAACAAGTCAGAGATAAAAAGTACAGATCCTCATTACTACAATGGGATCGTTGACTGTATGCGGAAAATGTATAGGTATGAGGGAGTGACTTCATTTTGGAAAGGAATACTGCCTCCGATTCTTGCCGAGACCCCAAAAAGGGCGGTAAAATTCGCAACATTCGAACAGTACAAAAAGTTATTTATGTTCGGTTCCAGTACTCCAACTCCTTTGGTAAGTTATATTTAAGTTATTTCATATCTTATTAAGTTTGCAATGTGTGTTGCAATTTATTGAAATTTATGTTTGTGACATCTATCATAATTATTTAATATCATAACAAATAAATTTTAATGTAGACAATTAAGTATATTCTTCATAGAGAAGAACACCTACATGTTAGTAAAAAAACATTTAAATATAATAATATCATAAATTTATGAAAACATCTACAATTTATTTGAAAAATACTAACTTAATATTTTCTGTAATCTCTATTCGTGAGATCTTGAGACAGTGTGATAATTCTTAATGCTGTTGTTATCGTGATGGAAACTAAATATAAACATGAATGATATCGCTTTTTGATAAATGCCACTGATAAGAATGTTAAACACATGTTAACACTATTTAATAATATACATATAATTGTTATGAATTCAGTTGAGATATTACACTCAAGATTTGTCTTCAGCTGTGTAAACAATTGGAATAGTTATTAATTATAGATGAGACAATAGTTTTGTTATATTTATCTCCATGCTTCACCATTATTATTAAAAAACAGTTTTTTTTTAATATCACTAACTAGCTTCCGCCCGCAGCTTCGCCCGCGTGGATTTCGGGTTTCAAAAATGGAGAAGGTGCTCAATTTGTCGGGATGTTTTTTTAATTTATGGTGGTATGCAGGTGGTCCGATTGTCCGGTCAGGGTCTGATGATGGGATCCTGGTGAAATCGAAGGAACTTTTAACCATTAAGGTTGCACACGAAATGACGGAAACTTAAAAATGGAGTAACTTCTCCCGTTTTCCCAACATTTTCCATCACTGCTATGCTCCTATTAATTGTAGCGTGATGAAAAGTATACTATAACCAGCTCAGGAGTATGAAAAATAATTGTACCAAGTTAAGTTAAAATCCGTCAAGTAGTTTTTGTTTCTATAACGGTTATACAGACAGACAGACAAAAATTTTACTTATTGCATTTTTGGCATCAGTATCGATCCCTAATCACCCCCAGTTATTTTGGAAATATATTTCATGTACAGAATTGACCTCTCTACAGATTTATTATAAGTATAGATATGCAAAAGTAGCTCAAAAATTGTCCATAACGAAAACATGCATTTTAAAGTAAAACAAAAGAAATAATATCGTGAAGCCAACCAAATAACTAATGATATATTAAATTTTGTGACTGTTCAATTTAGTCGGGTCCGCGATATCACTTTTGTTGAGTTTCAGAACGCGACATTACATTCTGTGCTCCAACGCACACTGCTTTGATGTTAGGAACACACCTACATTGCTTAGACAACAGTGAACTTTATACAACATAGCAATAAAGCTCAAATTGACTCTACGTATTAGTTAGAAAACGTTTGTATGGGAAATAGAAAAATGCTGTTTTGAGGATTTTCCCGGCAATTATTCGAATTTTTCTCACCTTTTAAACCTTCCCTAGACCTCCACGAATAATTCAAGACCAAGATAAGATAAATCCGTTCAGCCGTTCTCGAGTTTTAGCGAGACTAACGAACAGCAATTCATTTTTATATATATAGATTGTGACCCTGATAATTAGGATCACAGCCATGTTTTATCATGTTGCATGTAGAATTCTTCATTCTACAATATGGTAATCATTTATTAAACAATGTTCATAATGTAAACAAGTCCAATACAAATATAAGATACAAACTATATTATTATTATATGAGCATTGGAATATAAGTATGTATGTAAAAATTAAGATCCTATGCTCAGCAATATGTTTTGCTAACTGTATTTTTATATCCTATCTATTTGATTTTTTATAATATATGTATATATTGAAAAACATTTACATAATGTTTCTGCAAAATATTGTACTAACTTTTAATGTTTTAAATTGTTTATAATGATGATATCATTTTATTAATGATGAAAATATTGCTAAAGCTATTAATTTCAGTGCATCTCTTCTTTCAAGCTACACATTGTTTTGCAATTAACACTATTAGGTACACAATACCATAAGGATTATTTTAGTAGTATTAAATTTTCAAAAATACTTATAAATGTTTTTTTTCAAAATTATTTGTAAATCTGCATATTTCCACTTATAATTCAGCACTGTATAAGTATGGAGCAAGTGCTCAAGCTTTTTGCTTCGGGGAGGCCCTAAGATAAATGTAAAAAACAATTGGATATTATAATTCGAACAAATAACTCACTAAGTTGTTTGCGTTTCGTAAATGCGTTTTATTGGTTGATTTGTTTCCATGTGCCTAATAATATAACAGTACATATAATATTATATATGTGATATGTATGATTTATAAGTCATTTCATTACCTCAACAAACATGCAAACACATTATTATGTACATTTTTCCTTATATCAGTGACTAGCCTGAAAAAAGTTTTTTCCAGAATAAATATTTTCCGGCCTTATACTATAATAACCTTGACAATGAAAATATTTGTCCTATACAAAAAACACTGTTTTAGTGGAACTTTCGATAAAGAATAGATATGTACGCAGGCGGAGCCGTGCACATAAGCTAGATTATTAATAAACATTAACCTTTTCTTCTACAGACATTCTCCCTAGCTGGTTTGGGTGCAGGTATAACAGAAGCAATACTAGTTAACCCATTCGAAGTGGTCAAAGTTACCCTACAATCAAACAAAGCGCTCGCAAGTCAAGTGCCTAGCACATGGTCAGTAACCAGACAGATAGTCAGAGAACACGGGCTGGGTTCGAGGGGTCTCAATAAAGGGTTAACGGCGACTATAGCGAGGAATGGTGTGTTCAACATGGTCTATTTTGGATTCTACCACAGTGTTAAAGGATATGTTCCGGAGTATGAGGTAAGATAATATGATTGTCTGGAAGAGGTCGCTTTTTAGTGATAAAACCAGTTGGTTTTATCAACAATATCAAATAACAATCAATATGCAATAGTTATTGCAAATATTAAAAAAAAAAAAAACTTAATTTTATTTATTTTGCTATATGTGATCTACTTACAATAAACTGTTTTCAATCATTCATGTTGACTAGCCTTCTTAGTAACTATTAATTAAATTAAACCAATGTTTTAACTAATCACGGTTTAGCCATTTACTGTTTTTGCACTTATTAAAAAAGATACTAAACTAATAATATTACTTAATCACATTCTTAACTTGAGTAAATAATATCTTTTATAATATTTCCTAAATCTATAATTTACCCCTAACTCTTAAGATAACTAAGAGTAACTCTAAGATTTTATGTCGTAGAGTCGTTAATTATTAAGAATACTTAGTTAAACCATTAGATTCAAAGTACCTAAGTCCCAAACTACCTATACGGATATACCTTACGAAAACGGTGCTTAGAAGTAACTGAATACCTACCTAATTAATTATACTGATAAACAAGTACCAAAATAATACATCAAATAAACCATTATCATGTGTAAATATCGCAAAGGAAATATATATCGTTATAATATTATAAAACGTACATTGAACTAAACAGAAAATATTTTTGCTATCTTATTATCGGTCTTTGTAAACCCGATTTGTTCAGATAGGAAAAAATCATCAATCAAATAGAGTCATAAATATTTATGATTTGTTGTATTGCTTCTTCGTGATTGCAAACGTTGGGTATAATCAGGTTTGAGGTTGACAGAGGTTTATTTTGCGCTTTGAATAAAATACGATGGAATTGAGTTTCTTTCATGCGCAAGAGTCTGATGTGAAAAGTGTAATAAGTACATAAATTTTAAAAATCATATTCCCATCATTTTTGTTGAAAAGTATATATATTCACGATATGTCTTATATCGGAATCTAATATAACGGACCTATAATGGTCGGAGTTCAGATCGATAATTACTCGTTATAAAGAATTAATTTAGCCGATTTCGTACCATTGCAGTTACTATATATTCAAGTGCTGTAGATCAGGCATCTTGTTTCCAGGACCCAGTGCTAGAGTTTCTCCGCAAGGTGGCGATAGGTTTCACGTCTGGTGTGCTGGGCTCGTGCGTGAACATACCGTTCGACGTGGCAAAGAGTCGGATCCAAGGTCCGCAGCCGACGCCCGGAGTCGTCAAGTACAGCTCCACTACTGGTGCTATCAGTTTAGTGTACAGGGAAGAAGGGTGAGTTTACTGTGATTTAGATTTTTTATTCATGTTAAAGCTATGCCACGGTTCTTAATTTGAAGTCGCAGTATGGTATTGCTGTGATCTGTTATATTGTGGCGTTTGAAATTGGGTTTAATTAAGTACTTAGTGTATATTTTTTTGCTTTGGTTTTCCGCGTAGTTTCTTTATTCAATATTTATTTATTTCATAATCATCGTACAACAAAATTATAATTTTAATGGTGAAAAACATTACAATATCAGCAAATGTATTATTTTAATTTTGTATAGCTACGGTTATTTTCGTTTTTTTTTTTTTTATTTATACCCGGAAATATAACTCCCATTTATAGACCAAAGTTCGTTTCACTCCACATTTTAAAATATATTCTGTTTGTAAAGTAATTATAAGTATTTAACATTTTACGAATTTAACGCTACATTTTGTGGAAAACAGCGTGTTGTTGCCGGGCGCGTTGCCAACTAAGGTCGATTACACACGCTCACTATAGCCGTCTACCTTGTTGTGTTGTCGTTTATTTAAATGATGATATTTATTCCCGTTCATTGTTTACGAAGGAAACTTGCAAACTGGGGCCTTCCCAAGGCTTTTAAAAATTTTAAAACGTTTATGTACATAACTCTTATTCTTCATGGTATCAGTGTACTTAAAACAATTTAACTGTTTCAATGTATGCTGAACAAAACCAAAATAGAGTATTCAATTGCGTGCACATAAATGGGTTCGTAAATAAAAGATTATATTGTTCCGGTTTGAAGGTCGTTTTATAGCTAGTTTAATCAATTGACTTTAAGGGCCTTAATGTTATCTTATGTCAGAGCAGTGGCAATATATTATTATTATTTAAAGTTTTGTTGTATTGTTAGTTGCTTTGATGACGTGGCACATATGTGCCACGTCATCGTGGGTATATACCCAGGAGAGCTACATTGTCATCTAGTCATTTGGTTACACTTAATCTTTGTCAGTGGCGTAGCGTGGGTTAATGCTGACCTAAACAGCAAAAAAGCCCATTTGAATAAAACGAAAATTAGAGCCATATTCCCCTTCCATATTCCTCCCCAGACACAAGTTTTAAAGTTTTTTTTTACGCATCATCATTTTTATTTCATGCTGCTCTCCAAAATCTGCGACGAGGTGCCCCTAGACCGATCCCCCACCCCCTCCCCGACTTAACTACTCTACGCCTCTTATCCTTGTTATCGACTAACCGTATAGTTATGATTTGCAAATACTAAACTAAAATGAAATTAAATGTGTACGAAATTTCAATGAGAAATATGTTTTGCGCGTAGAGAGCATATTTTATGAGAATTCAGTACATTTAACATTATCACAGATATATTTGATTGGACTAGTTCCAAAATACGTTGCACTTAGCAACTGTAACGCCTTATTATAAAAAATGTATTAGCCGTCTTAAAATACATGCCCACTCATTTCAGAAATTGCATAATTATGCGCGGTATAAACCTAAAACATATTATAAACATTAACCTAACAAATGAACTTTTTGAATTTGTTAACTGGTTGTCTACATACCCAATAATCCAGAAAAAAATATTCCTTTCAATTAAGCTATCTGATTGAAAGGGATATCATTTGCCCAATATTGACCTAATGTAATAAAAAAAATGGATACAAATAACATTCCTAAAGACTCAATTAAGTCATAATGTTGTTTCTCATTAAGCATGATTTGCATTTTATAATAATGCGTTGTGAATCAATGTGTGTGCTCAATAATAATAAATATCGTATTCATCCGTTGTATACGGGAGAAATTTTCCGACACAAATTGAAATTTGGCACACAACCGCAACGATCACATCTCGCGATTCAGAGAAAAATAATGTTTTTCAGACATATCACTCTTTCTTTGTGTGCGATTGAAAAACAGGAAATAATACCTTTGTCTTTATACACAATGAAATAACGTAACTCGCGATATAGGGACTTTAAGTTAGCTGAAAATAATAACTGTCTCGCTTTTATAAACATTACTTTTTTTTTTAATAGTAAATATTTCGAAATACTGTGCTTAAATCATGTTAGTTATGTCTTGAATAGAGTATCAGGGCAGTCTACATAAAAAAGTACATACTTCGTGGAGGACAAAAGGGCACAGTGTACTAATGTAGAACGAATAGATACTAAGATACCAAGAGCTGACAGATTGCATTTGTTAAAACGATAAGTGATATCAACAATGTTTTGTTTCGTTTTCGTTTATGTACACATAGTGACAGATAGCACCTGCCGTCATTACTGTCGTCTATTTATGTATTTGTTAAGATTTACTGTATCTTACAAAAATGCGGCAATATAATCTGCCATAAACGCTGACTTACTGCCGTAGAAAAGAAATTTTGATTAATAATTCTTCTCAACTTGCCAATCTTATATGATACTATCTTTTTCTCGCGGTTTTGCCTACGTGAAGGAGTTTTCCGGGATAGAAGTCTCGCTATATATTTCCCCGAAATAGGAAGTAGCCTATAACCTTCCCAGGGTCTTAAACTATTTCCATATCAAATTTCATAAAACTAAGTTTAGTAGATTTTGAGAAAATCGATCACATATAGACAGATAGAAAAGAGGACTTTGTTTTATAATATGTATAAATATCAAATACATCTACGCTACATTTAATAGTACTTTCATATGTTATAAATTATACTATTGATACTACTAAGTGTACTATTCATAAAGTTGATTAACTAATAAAGTGGAATTATGAATGACTGGTCGTTGGCATTCCGGACAGGGCTCATCGCACACCGCTTTGCTTATTATAGAATTGCACTTTGGCCGACGCCAACGTGTATCGCGTTTGTTTTGACAACACGTGTGTGTGAAACGATTGTATAAGTGTTTGTATTGGTCATGCAATTTTAATCCATTGGGTGGTATCAATACTTGGAAAATTTATTATTTAAATTATGACTTACTAGGTTTTACCCGTGGATCCATCCGTCTTTTCTATATAAAATTCTCCGTGCATTTCCCTGCAAATTCGTGCAATTTGTTCTAGGACTTGGTCTATCCATATACGTTCATCGGAATGTATTCATCGATCTTTGCGTGATTAACAAACGTACAAACATTTTCGTGCAAAAAACAGCATTGTGTTACATTTTGATATTTACTCCTTTTAAACTATGATATGAGGGAGGGTTCAAATATATTTTATAAGCGATAACAATAATTATGATAAGTGGCAATAAATTAAAAGGTAGTAAGACACATTTTATTTTTACAGATTCCGTGCACTCTACAAAGGTTTGTTGCCCAAAGTACTGCGGTTGGGACCAGGCGGAGCCATCATGTTGGTGGTTTACGACTATGTATACCATTTCTTAGAGCAAAAGTTCGACCCTAAGCAGTAACGTGATTTGTTTCGCATCGAATAGTTACCACATTTACCGCTGCCTTAGGGTATTACTGACTTTTTTTCTGGATCTGGAATGGAATTTTGTAAAGGTAGATCCAAAATATTTTTTTGGGTAATAAATGGTCAAGACATATGATATCTTAACTGCTTTAAAAAAATTGCAGTTACAATAGTATAAAAGTCTTTATTACAAACATATTTTGTACAGATAATACCTATTTAAATAAATCGAAAATGAATAGTTTGAAAAAATGAAACTTTCAACAAAAAAACGGTATACATACAATGCAATGAAATTGTTATTGACTTGTATAATTAGTTAATGGTTTTTTAATGTACTCAGAAACACGACGAAACAAATTAAATCCAACTGGGGCGAAGTTAAATGGAATTTATTACGATAATATGCATCGCTATGTTTAGAAGAACTTATGTTTTTTGTCGGTATTAAGTATAGTGTAAAAAAAAATTCCTGCTCTACATGCTAGATTTTATTGTCATGACTAAATAAACGATTATAATTGCGTACGTATCGCGTAGTACCGATCAAATTATGTTATGTTGTGTATGAAAAATACCTAAGACAGTAGGTTTTAAATTTTTGGACAAATAAAATATTGTGCTAAAGCATTTTGTGATATGAAGTGCCTTTTGAATTTCGAATCTTGGCTTCGAATAAAAATTTAGAATAGATTAGATTTATAAGTGAAATATAGGAACATGGTTACTATTTTTTGATTTATGAAATCTTTGAACAAATATTTTGCAAATTTAAACGCATTTATAACATAGTTATGTAAGAAATTATACATATGAAATGTTAGATAATATTTTGTATTGAAGTGCAATAATATGTGAATATTATGACTTTATTTTTGGTTAATAAACTGTTGTTAACAAAAAATGATTTTTCCTGCATTAAACCCCATCTCAATAACATCTGATTCACCGGAAATCAAAATATTTTAAAGGAAATGTTGAGATAATTGAGTCATATTTAGTTTAAAATAAAATGTGACGATAATTCTTACTTCATATTAATCATTTGTAAATGCTACAAGTTGAATTTTGAATTTTAATGACTAATACTTTTGTTTCTATTTGTCTTGAGTTTTTAGGACAACGTATATATACTAAATCTTAAGTAATTGCGTTATAAATATTTTTTATACGAATAATTTGAATAAATGTTCAAATATCTCAGTACAAAAAAACCGGTAAAGAATTCAGTAATTCCGGTTTTATAGTGTCACACTATATATTTTTCGATGCTCGCCTGTTCGTAACATAAATGTGCGTACTTTAGTTTTGTGGGGTTTAATATTAATGTAATTTTTTTTACAATATATTTTATAATGTAAAAAATCTTTGAGTTAAGGGTAAAAAAAAATATATAATGTGAACATTATCATGAAAAATATTTCAACTTCAAAGTGAAATGGAACGTACTCTTGGAATGCCGAAGTTGCATCTAGCGCGTCCATGTTGTTTTGATTTCGTGAACCGAGTTAGAACTGTGCCAAAATTACAGATTATTTTGTAAACAAAACAAATGATTACATTTGAACCTCATTTGAAGCCAGTTTAAACTGAAGGCAATAATATTATGATTATCTAATCAACTTTATAACAGGTATGTAGTACTTATTCGTGTCCATTATTAATTCAAATAAAAGATCGTACTTATTTCTTTTTTTGGTCGTTTTTGGTAATATTACTAGGTTGACACATTAATTGGTTATAAAGTTACGCCATTTCAGAGTCATTATGTGAATGATAAATTATAAAAGAGTGTTAATTAGAAATCAACAAGGTGTTCGAAAAAACTGCTTTAACTATTTTCATATAAAATTACATGAACACTAACTCAATTTCCAGGAAAATGGACCACATTCAAGCACCTCCAGCCATCCCTCATCTGGTGCAAGTCTACCAGCCCCCAACAACATCGAAACAAAACCCACAAATAATCCACATCTCCCACTCAACTTCACAGGGGAAGGTCGCGTACCAACAAACAATCACTTCCGAGTCCATACATATTCCGGTAACCTCACACACTATAGGAAACGATCAGATCATGTCACAGAACCAGCTAGTTATGTCTTGCCAACAGCATTTGCATAGCATGCAGCCGTTACAGACTCAGATACCTTCACAAGTGCTGCAGGGAGCGGATATGGGGCAGTCTTTGCATGTTCTTCTACCACAAGTGCCAGTATTTAAGCAGCACATGCTTATGAATGGGGTTCAGCAGCAATATTATGGACAATATGGATATCCGAAAGAACAGTGTATTGTTACGAAATTGGAGCCTGAGGTGCAGTTGTTGGGAGAAAAACGAGTGGAGTAAGTTTAATAATTTTTCTGTGTAGTTGTTTTTTTTCTTAACTATTCTATACTCCGAGGCCTTATGAATGGCGTGATGATTAAATTCATTTCATTTTAACTGGTTTCTACTGTATGGAATAGCTGTCCTAATATTTAAATCCAATCAAATCTGTATTGCGTGGTATTTGGTACAGTTTCTAGTATTATTGTGTATTCTTTAGATCCAAAACCACCCTATACATGGGTGTATACAATTATTAAATTATCATTGTTTATTGTATGATCTTAGATTGAGAAAATTATTATTTTTATAATAAATATTATTCATTTTGTTGTAGTTGATTCACAGAGGTTATTTACGAGAAATGTGTTCCTCATTACAGATGCAAAACAGAACATGCTACACAAGTTGATGATGACAATGTCCACAGGAAAAAGCGCATGCGCAGTCAAGTACCCAACCCAAACATGTGGGCATGTAATGTGCGCAAATTAAAACATCAGAGAGGAGAGGCGTACATCAGCAGAAGGGGGAAATATGTCCCTGAAAGACGAATAAAGAATACTAAAGACTGCCTTAGAACTTGCAAGTATAAATGTAGTGAAAGAATCAGCGATGCAGATAGGGAGCATGTCTTTAAAGCATTTTATTCATTAAATGCTAATGAAAAGAAACATTTCTTACTAAACACAACAGAAAGAAATCATGTGAAACATGGTAAAGTGTCAGAAAACCACAAAAGAAAGTATATGTTCAAGTATTTTTTCCTAATTAGATCTGTAAAGCATACTGTGTGTAAGAATTTCTATTTAGGCACATTAGCAATTTCCCAGAAGCCTGTTTACAATGTCCATTTAGGGAAATCAGACATGAACATACCAAAACCAGATGGACGGGGCCTCTCGGAATCTAGTACACATTCATTACCTTCGGAAATTAAAGACAGAGTTAGGAAACACATAATGTCATTTACAACACTTGATTCGAAACCTATAAAACAGTTTTCTAAGAAAAAACAATATTTAGAGTCAAATTTAAGTATAAAACAAATGTATACAATGTATTTTAATGATTGCGGGAAGGATAATGTAGTGCCTGTTAAGGAATCTATGTACAGAAAGATTTTTAAGCAAGAATTCAATTTGCACTTTAGGAAGAATAAAGATCAACTTTGCTGTAAATGTAAAGGGTCTATTAAGAAAAAGTGATGTAATTTTTAATAAAGAAAATAAGAAACGGTTTGATGTACTTTTATAAAAAGGAAATTTCTAAATAATTTTTTAGCATGGTCAGAGTTGTTTTCAAGTGTGGGTTGCTCAAAATATGCTTTATGTATGGCTTCGATAAAAGAGCGAATGCTAAGCATGTTGTATCCAATTAGAATGTTATGTTATGGGGGCAAGGTTAGAAGTTTTGGTGTCAGTACAAGTAGAGATGCACTGTCGAACAGTGCTTTGTAATTCAGCCTTCATGGATTTTCATGGTCTTGTTTATAGGTGGGGTTGGAGCTTATTTCTTTATCTCTTATTTTATTTTTCTTTTGCCCTAAATTTCTTTTTTTGTTAACAAATTGTCCTCTAGTCAGTATTTTGATTGTATAATATTTTATTGCCTTTGTTCTATAAGTAAGCTTACGATTACACGTATAGGATATATTTCGTAAGTAAATATGAATTAAAAGATTTTTTTACGTGATGAAAAATTGTTTTTTTTATAGAAATAAAAAATACTTAGATTTGCTGAGCAAAAGTAAATACTAATTTACCTCTAAAAAAGTACACATAGGACTTGGATACAAAAATAGAAAAACATTACATAATTATTTTTAATCTTTTAATTAATAATAATAATATAAAACATCAGTACTTAATTAATTTTGGTAAGAATAAAACATCGGTAAGCGTACCGCCTGTAACTGAAATGAAGCGCAAACGCATAGATGCAAATATCAGCCAACGTAAACCACTGTGACGTTTTTTTATTTGGTTATTATTACAAAATACATAATATTATTATCTTATAAGGAACATAATATTCACAATGTCAATAAAAAGTGATCTAGCAATTGAACTAATCGATTCTAAATTTAAAAAATAATCGATACTTTCACTGGCTGATCACGCGTACTGGCTGAATCGAATGTTAAATTAATTAAATCATAGCTTGCTCACACCGCGGTACCGGTCACCAAGTAACGTAAAGCTAAATAATTAAAAATCAGTGGATTCTTGCCGGTATCAAGATACAGACGAGGTCTTCTTCGTCCTTCTTCAATTCCCATTTGACGTCTACGCTCACTTTGGGATACGACTTAAGAACAGGCAGAGTTGTCTTGTAATTTGCTACGACACCAGCCTGAAATTGTTAATAAAATTATCTGGATTATAATTCTTGATATATGTAGTGTATTATCTTTGCATTATGAATAGAATTTACATACAATGTTTCGTAGACAATGGCAATGAGTAAGTTGGTCATCTGATGGTATCTAAGGGATTACCCTGCGTCATTTAGTCTGCAGTAACTAAAATGCAACAAAGGTTTACGTAAGTATTTTACAATAGGTATTACCTATTGAAAACAGCGGCGATAGCCTAGTTGGGTGTGGAACGGACTGCCGAGATGAATGTCACCTGTGACTTTTCTAAAAAAAAATATGTGTGTATTCTTTGTGAATTTATTGCTTGCTTTAACGGTGAAGGAAAACATCGTGAGGAAATCTGCATACCATGAGAAGTTCTCTATAGAAATTTTGAGGGTGTGTGAAGTCTACCAATCCGCACTAGGCCAGCGTGGTAGACTAAGACCTAATCCATCTCAGTAGTAGAGGAGGCCCGTGTCCAGCAGTGGGACGGTATATAATACAGGGGTGATGATGATCAACTTGAAACTGAAGTAAGTCGAACAAGTCTTAAAAACGTATGTAAAGAGTAGGTAAATAATATATTTTTTAGACACAAGGTCAATGATCATAGATTTACCTTAATGGGACAGGTGAGTCCGTTGTCCTTACACGCGTCGGGCTGCGACAAGGGGAACGGCACCGGCAGACTCATGATGACGCCGTGCACCTCGGTCGTTATGGCGCTCACGTCCGTCGCTGAAAATTCATTATCATTTATTATTAATTATGTACAGATATAAAATCTATGTACTACTTAATTATATGTTTAGATATTGTCTTAATTGTTCTTCGTTTAAGAGTTAGGACTGATTATTCAATAATCAGATATTTATTGGTAGGATAACGTACAAGTCACAAACGAATTATAAGTAGTTGTCAAGTTTGGTTCACTTTTATATTCAGTCCTATTTTTATGAATAACTTTTATCTGATTCGATAAACATCGATTGAAAAGCTTTGCGTCTACTAAATAGCCTTTTCGCTTTCCGGGGTATGTAAAGGTATCACACCAACATTTTACCACCGATGTCATTTCTTGCTTGTTGGGCTATAGAACGGGAGGTCTTGGGTTCGGTTAGGCCGGACAATACTGTGTAGGTTTCAGTATAGTGCGAGGGGATATTCCAGGGGTTGAAGTAAGGCAGGCATATCGAAAAAATGAACCCTAAGACTTTCTGCAATAACTTGTAAGAGTGCGTTGCATTGACTTTTAATTGGAGAGATAAAATATAAAAGTAAGTACATATAAGAATTTAGTTTTTTTTCTTGATGTTTCCACAGACACCATCTATCGTCTGGGAAAACAGCGCGAGCATTATACTTTAAGAATCTAGTAATAAGATCAAACTTTAAGCTTTTTTCTCATTTAGGTACTGATCAACAAATGTTTGTTTTAAGTAAAAGTGCGATATTTCATAATTGTAAAATTTTACATAAACATCGAATTGGTGTCTGTTTATATCCTCGTAACAAATGTATTGAGTCATTGCTTATAATTACTTAGAGCAAGCCAGCACAAGGCCGCAAAACAAGACTTAAAGGAAGTTTAATGCTATAAACATTGAAACAATTAGATCAAGAATATCAAGATGCTGTGTGACAAAAATCTGAATACATAATAACATTCATGTTAATTACACAGCCATGTACCTACATTAAATACAAGTTTTATGTTGTACGTATAAACTGATTTCTCGGAAGAGTCCGCATCTAAGAATAATAAGGATATAAAATGGCGCCGTGAGGATCGAAGCTGTGATTAGCTTAGACGGCTTCTTTATTCATTGGAGATATGACGAAAATGGTCGGGCTACATTGTAAACATTTTTGCTTACATTTAGATCCGCTCGTCCTGGGTGCTGTGCCTTACCGAAAAATAAAGTGATAGGGCAATCAGGTTGTGGGATATGGGGGAGGTGGTGCTATCTTATTTTTAATTTTATTTGTATAAACCTACATGAATTGAAGCGTTGACAGGAAATCGCTCCATATTAATAATTTTGAATTTATTTTATTTTAATTTGAGGCTGAGGTGAGTCATTGTAGATGGCACTTACTTGGAGTGAAGTCAATACTGATGGTAACGTTGGAGTTCCTCTTCAGGACGCATTCTCTGGCATTCTCCGCGCACCCGCTAACACCCACTGACTGTACCGTGGCCAATTTTGAACCTTTAACAAAAACAATAAAGTTTCATATAGAGTGTTAATGATAATGTTGGTAAATTATTTTATAGAGTGCATCCACTTTGTATTCCATCTTATAATGTAATATATAGTAGGGGCGAGCCTATCGCCATATCAGGTACAAATTCCAGATTCGGGCAGATACTTAGTAGAAAAATATGACAGAAACGTATTAGGCCTTAGTCCGCCACGCTAGCCTAGTGCGAATTGGCAGACCTCACACACCTTTAAAATTATAGAGAATTTCCCAGATATTCAGGATTCATCACAATGTTTTTCTTCACCGTTAAAGCAAGCAATAATTCACAAAGAACACACACTTAACTTTAGAAAAATCAGAGGTGCGTGCCTTTGAATTTTGAACCTGCGGACGTTCGTCTCGACAGTCCGTTCCACTCAACTAGGCTATCGCCGCTTACGGCTACATTACTTGATTGTAATTGTAACGTCATTGTTCGGTACCTACTTTTACACGTGTAGTTACTGCGCTGTTTTGTATGAATCATTAATAATAATTTCATTGTTTTGCTCGCTACAGTTACAGAAGAGATAGGCATAAGTAATGTCACAGATCCCCAACTGAATTTCGAGTGATCTGATGGTTACAAATTGATTGTTATATTCATAAGTACATAAATAAACGTACTTAAATACACAATCGTAATTGTAGGTACATATTTGGCAGTTCAGATGTTTTTCTAATTTAAGAAGTCATGCAATTTTTAATTGATTTTAAAAAAGGAGGTTATCAATTCGACGTGTATGTTTGTTACCTCAGCACTTAGACATTTATAAACCGATTTGGAAACTTCTTTTTTTATTTGAAGGAATAATAGTTCGGGGTATATGGACCCTTAGTTACTACGCAACGAGGATTGGGGGAGACTATTTTATATGTGTTGAAAATAAATTACTCTGTCAAAAAATAGACATTTAATTTACAGAGAAACACTACCAATAAAAAAAATATAATTATAATGTCTTATAACTGATATTGCATTCCCTATAAAAAATAAATCGTTAACTGGGGCATACAGCGCGAACCTCTAACAAGTTCACAATGAGTGTCAATGGACACAGGATGTGCGTACACTGCGCCCGTGTCAGAATCATTGACCACGTTGAGAGGGCCTAAGATCTCACACTAATAATAATTTATATATATAAAAATGAATCCCTATTTCCCTTGGTCACGCCATCACGCGTGAACAGCTGGACCGATTTCACAATTTTTTTGTTGTTGTGTTTGTTATTGTCAAGAGAAAGATCTTATGTAAGAAAAAAATCAAAAAATTGCGCGGAAAATCAGAAAATTTCAGCAAACTTAACGAAAATATTAATTTTATATAACTGTCAATTGTTTGAAATAACTATCAGCGATTGACAGAATGCGCGCTGCAAATTCATAGTTAAGACGGGACAACGTCTGTCGGGTCAGCTAGTGTTTTATACTGAGGTTTTACATATTCTACGTCATAATATTCTACGTCATAGTTCATCTTGCAGAAGTAGGTAACTACTTTAAATAGGTAGTTCCAATCCTGGATTAGTAAATAGGCCGTATAGGCCGCAGCCTCTTAGAGGCGGCAGATTTCAGATGACGCTCACTCGATTTAATTAATCATTCGTTTATTCAACTTTAGTGCGTTCCATAATACAAACAAATAGAAAATTATTAAGTATTTTAGAAACTTACATACGTAAACCTACCTACATGCGGCGGAAATTAAGTGGCCTACACTCATAAAAAAATGTAAGTCAGGGTACTCCTTGCTTTTTGTAATTACATTAATTATAATTAACATTATTGTCTAGTGATGCTGCGATCTTACTTTTTTTTGCTTTGTTTCCACGTCACTGACAGTTTAAAGATTAAATGACTATAAAAAATAATTACTAGGGGCGAAGGCTCCTATAACCCGACTCCTGCCGCCTACCCTTTTGTAACTTATGTAAAATCTAGTTATGATCGATTTTAATTATCAACGATTTGCAGAACACATTCATGCACGTTATTAATACTTATAAGTTGCGTCGGGTTAGTTTTTGGAAAATATCACTCTAATTCACTAATAAGTGCTTATATGTCAGTACCAAAAGGTTTTTTATATTGTCAGCCTCAGTCATGTATATCCAATAGAGTGAGCATAGATAACTCTCACAAACTTGGACTGTGGCGTCATTACTTTGGAGCCTACAGTAGTAATTTTGCCATGTCAATATAAAACTCATTACTATAGGGACTCCATTCAATTTTAATAGGCCGGAGCAAATGTAGCGTGTCTCCTTTTTAGTCATTGCCAGTGAGCTGTAACGATTGCAAGGTTATGAACAGAAGAAAGCGATGTAATACTATGTACTAAACATCGAAGACTATAGTAAAAAAGTTAGTAATTATCGATGTGAAAGGACATTTCATCGTTCGTCGATTTGAAGTTGTCTATCTACCTATTCAATATCACTAAATAGTTATAAGCTCATATATGAATATGACATTTTTCAATGCAGCCAAGTCAACTATATAGTTCTGATACTATACTAAAAAACAAGCGATGTCGAAGCTGACAAGTATTGAAGTACTTGCATTTTCACATTTCAATTAAAAAATAATATTTGAAGAGTTTGCATCCGCGATGTCTCGTTTCATAGACAGCTCACCAACTGCTATGTCATGGTAAATGTCTGTCAGTATATCCTAGGTTTTAGGTCTATTTCCGATGCTTTAGTAGGATTAAAAGTAGCTCGACATTTAAGTATAAAATTTATAAAAAAAATAATAGTACGATTCTTCTACTTCCATTTTATTATTTGCCTCTATTTTAATACACTCACTATTTTAATGAGAATCATTACTAAATGTAAGTATGTATTTCATTTTATTTGATGACATTGTTTATAGATTATTGATTACATTGTCATTTGTCAACGGGTCACAAGTTCCATTATCGAACATTTAAATAATTATTTATCAAAAATATTTTGGTTAAGTATGTCACGACAAAGTAATAACCGATAACCGAAACAAATTATTCGTATTAACATTCCACTGTTAGTTTGTAAACAGATGAATTACTAAATCAAAAAAAATAATCAAATACTTAACATTTCTTCTGAAATTATAAAGTCTGGGCAGTAATAACTAAGGTCTGCTTACTCATAATATATCCGCTATAAATATTGAATTACACAAAAGAACTAATAAATTAAAATACGAATTAAGACATAATACCAAGGACAATCCACAATATGGAAATTTCCCGCCATAAAATCACAATTTAATCTTTCAGATGACATTCTAATAAAAAATCTACAAAATGGCTGTGTTATGTAAAATAATTTGTAATTAACTATCATTACTCTTTGTTCTCCGTTTACAGCAAAACATCCATACATAATAGTGATAACCGCTCCGTAGTAAATATAATCTAACATGGCGCGTTTATTTTTTTATAATTGTCTAAAGTATGATTACCGAGTCATTATTGTCATTATGTATCGGTAGTTTATATAATAATTGACGTTATTATGCGTGTCATACTGATTTAAAATGATTTGTGACGGAAAAATTATAAGTTATATATTATTATGTGCAAGGTTTTACTATAATATATAATTAGTTATACTTATTTAACATAAACAAAACCGTGAATATTATTGGAACTGGTACCTTGATGATTATGATTGTTAGGTAAAATTTAATCGTAGATATGACCTTATGCATATTTGTCTAATTTCTAACACATACATAGGCAAACTAAACTCCGCGTTCACAATAACAAATCGTTTATATTTACTAATGAGCAAGTTTGTCGACCTTTGTTACTTGTCGGATTGGGGGTGGTGATTGATAAGGCAATACTTGTAATTGTAACAATACTATGTATTTGATGTGAGAACAAAGTTTGGAATTCTTTCTTTTATGTAGGTGGAATAATTCATAATTGTGACGTCAGTTTAGCTATAGAAAAATCTATTGTACCTACTAATAGGTATTGACATAAATATTTATTGTGATACTTATACTGAAGTAACTTTCTAATATATCGAAAATTTATATAAAAAGGAAAAGTTTGTACGTTATGTTCTAGCGATTCCTTAAACTGCACAAAAATAAAATCAAACAAACAGGTTCCAGTTGCTAATTTAGTTTAAAACAAGCGCACTGCGTATAATTCACGCATAAATGTTACTCAGTAACTCAACATGTGTGCTGCGCAATCCGTAATATTTTATATTGTTATCAGTTATGAAAAAATATACGACTGTAAATTTCTCAAATTATATTTAATCAACGTGACTGCAACATCAACAAATCAATACTATTTATGAATGAAATAAAACGAATGACAATAACTTATGTTTTATCTTAACATGACAGACGTGACTAGAATTACAATTAGCGAAATAAACAATATTTTATCGCTCATTATCACACGAGGTTAAAAGAAAACCGTGACAGTTTCAATAATACTTTTTAACACGTCTAAGGTTCAAGTTTATCACTCTTTAAGATGATTCAACATGATTACTAATGGTCATTACAAAACAAAGACTGTTAAAATACGTTGTTCGTAGGCAAAAATTATTGTTCTGAAGGCGGGAAAATAAGTTACATCTATTAATACAGCCCTACTCGTATCATTCGAGACGCGTGTCGTTTCACAATTTTGTAAAAGCGCTAAGTTCTTCCCTATTGTAGCATTATGTTTGATTTGCATAAATTATCTTATATGTCAAACTAATCTTATTTTCGGCAACTTGAATGTGGAAGTCACAGGTTGTTTTTACAGTAGATGGAATACATTTTTTCCGAGGATTATTATAGTTTTTTTTACTTCATAATATTCCGGAACTAACAATATCTGCTAATTACTTAATTAAACTATCAATTTTTAACGGCTTAACCAACAAATAAATATTGATTATAAATTCTGCAAATAAAAATAAATTTGCAAATGAAATGAGCACGTTTCCGTATGTTTTCATCCAGTTTTTTATTTATTAGAGGAAGGTCATCAGGCCTTAGACCACTATACTAAATACTTTTTGGGTCGGATAAAACACGCATTATTTTAAGAACTATGCAATAAATTATATGTCACTATTTACAATTATAAGTTAGTACCTATAGTTTTCGTGCATTGTCCAATAAATACTTTTACTTTGTCCGGTTTTTTGTTAATTTAAATAACGGCTGAATCAACATTAACGTGACTTTTATTAGCAGCTAGAATAGTTTATGTTTTGTCCTAAAAAATGAATTAAAGGGGTTGACAAATACCGGTTGTATACAAAAAATGACATCCTCATACTTGATAATGACATATAAATTATGTTTGTTTCCTTGTTCCTAATGTCTTCCCTATTTTGTTTTTATCTCATATCGTGGCTATCTAGTTTGTCTTTATGATGTAAAATCCTACCGGATACTGCAGACTGTATTTTACAACGTAACATGTTAGAATTTGATTTACATGAGCAGAGTTTATGGAAACATAGTCTCGTTTTCGACTGCCTCGGTGGCATAGTTGTAATGCGTACGCGGTACGAATGCGACAACGGCGCAGCGCTGTGATCCTGGGTTCGAATCACAGGCCGGCCCAAAAATAATTGTGAATGCGTTTTTTAAGTTGGTGGCGCGATACCTCCGTGCTTCGGAAAGCATGTAAAGCCGTGGGTCCTACACCTGATCTCTCCGGCCAAGTCGGATGGCCGTCTCACCGGACTATCAGAGTGAAGGAACAGAGAGTGCATCTGTGGATTGCGCAAACATTTGTGCACTACAATATATCCTGCGTACTTGGGAGATCTCCGTTAAGATTGGCCAACATGGCCGACATTCGGCTAGGAGCTTATTCATTCATTCAACGTTTTCGAAGTATGGATGTATATTTTTGATAGAATCTAGATCGTAGAATTAGCTCTTAATGTCTATGTGCGACAAATTCTGTGATAGTGTTTTGTATTTTATTATATTACTAGAGAATGAGTCCATATCAACGAACGACTTGATACGTTTCTTGTCATTAATTTGTATCACAGAATTGTTAATTAAAACACTGAAATCTGACGACATATGCTACAAAGTTGGCTTTAGTTATCATGTTTTGTTGCTATTCACATTTGAACTGATGAACTTACTCTCTAATCACTAAATATTATAAAGCAACGCTCTTACCTACATTTGTTATTTCCTTTTTCATTGAGAATCAGGGACAGTCACAATATTAATTAATGACTTATTAAAATATATATTTACTAAAAATCAATCTTTGTAAATAGACAACATTCCCACTTTAAAAGTTTAATATATAGTTTTATAATATGATTAATATATGACCATAAACAAAGAAATAAAACAATCAAAATCATTTTATTTTCACCTTCCATTTGTTTCCTTCTTTCTATTTGACTCGATCTTTCGCATTCTACAAGCTAAGGTTATTGACACGCCATTTTCCAACGATTTACTTCCATTTTGACTCGCCCTCCGAGTGCTAGTACGATTAGACCTAGCCATGATCCTCCTGTTTCATTATAGAGAACGCATAATTTAACAGAATATACAAGTTTGACAAATGAATCCTTTTTATGATGTCGTTTAGAGGAAATGACGGTCCGCGTAGGGTTAGGCTTAGCGCACATCACAAATGATAGTATATCTATTTTATATATTATATAATATTATATAATATATGCCCAATTCCATATGGCATATGTAAATCCTGTTAAGATATTATTGTAAAGAAATAATATCTCAGATATTCTCAGGCGTTAAATCAGAACATAAATACACTTCCTGGAATGTTTATTAACAAAGTAGCTCGATTTACTTTCGCTCACTCTGACTGAGGCAGACATATCGCTTCGCATGTAAAAAAATATTTCTAATTGCAAGATTTAAAATAATCGTGTGAAAACACTTATGCGGAATTATGCTTTTTGCTATATATTTTCCGCTTCATAACTTGAATTTGGCATCATATTGATTTAAATAAAAGCATAATCTATCGATCGTCCATTGATTAATGTATTAAAGCAGTTCTCTGGACGTAAGTATGCGATAACCTTTAATCGATAGTGTTTGGAATTGGCACAAGCAGCCGTTTACCCTGATTTGATAATTGCGTCGTAAAATGATTTTATTGTTGTACGCAAATTTAAATTTATTGCCTCAACGATGTGCAAAACTAAAAAAAATATACCAGAATGACAAAATAGCAAGTTGATTTGTCAGTAAATAGTCACTTACAATGCATTTTTTATTCAGTCACGTCGAAATACCACGTAGTTAATTCTTTAACTTAATGAAACTTCAGATATAGTACAGTCCAAAATAATATCCAACCTATGATATTGGAACTCAATCGCAGTAATTATATCTGCCCGGTGTACACTGTCTCCAAAACAGCACTTGCTACCGACCCAATAGCGGATTTTTTATTATGTATATGGTAGCTGTCTAGTTAAGTATGTTTCTGCTAACCCTCCATCAATAAGCACAAATAAAACACACAATTTTTGCCATTGTAACATTCGCCTACAATTGGCATTCACGTTATTGTTAGCTAGTCTTTTGTATTTATGAGGAAATAAACGGTAATCAACCTAATAGGTAACAACGTTCAAATATATGTTATTTTGTCGATTATAAGGTAATGATTTGATGACACACTAATCAGAGCTTTAGTTGTACATGACTTTGTATAATTCGTAACCTTCTAGATTCGATTCAAAAATTTATGAAAACTTGCGAGCTTTATGACTTAAACATTTATTTATTTATTTTTTATTCTAGTGGTAGTTATTCGGAATTGAAACCTTTGATATGAAAGGCTCTTCGCAGCAGAATATTCATTGTCCTGCCTATCTGTTCTAGACAAAAGCGAGAACATATGTTTAAGTATAAAATATATTAAACATTAAAGCCTAATAGAGGCGATATAAAAGTTGTATTATAAATATTTGAACGATTTTTATGTAGGTAAATTTTAACTTAACATCGAGCTGTCTCTCAGATAAAGTGGCGTGACATGCCTACGTTCACACACTTTTTGTTCTTGACAACTTGCTCTAAATATGGTAACGTGTTATTTTATATTTTGAATCGAAAAATCTTTGCATTTGGATATTTTATGTGAACAAAATGTATGTAAAATATTGTATCGCAAGATTTATGAAAAATACTTCTTATAAGGTAACTGGATCTGTAGAACTCTTAATGATATGCATTATCATGACTATTTTTAGAGCGATGAATAACACAACGACGATTCCCGGTATCACGTTTTGGATTAATAGCCATAAATTGAAACTCAACAGAATCTATTGTAGTCTGACTATTGTAAAGCATATATTCTGATTATAATCTATTTATTTTTGTTATGATTTTTTTTTAATATTAAATATTGACTTATTGGCCGTTGGTTCGTTATTTCGAACAAATTCCAACGAACCTCAATTTTATTGGATAATAAAGTGAAAAAATGTGAGGCTTGGAATCAAAAGAATAATTTTAGACTCCTTCAATTAATAAGAAAAATCAGATGTATGTATATGTGGCGGAGTAACTCATAAAAATAACTTCATTGATTCGTCAAAAGAGGTGGAATAGATAACGCAATGTAAAAAAAAACTAGTTTTTTTTTTTACATAAGTTGCTATCAGTTATTTTCAGATATACAAACATGTAAAAAAATCAAAGGGAAAATAAGAAATGGTCATACGCGATTATTGTCAGAGACAAATAAACTTGATTTTTATTTTAACAACTACTTTTTCGAGAGTGCGTTTCAAATATAATACTATAGTTAAATAAATTTACAAAAATCAAAATCTTTAAAGTCTAAAATTAATAAATAAATGAATCTTTTCAATAGGGTAGTTTTTAAGAGCTCTATACAAATATGTATAAATAATCTGAGTTTGAAATTCTGTAGAAAAAGAAATGTTTTGGACATGTACTTTTAAATCCCAAACGATTAAAAAAAAACTAGATGTACGCACAATACAATAAAAGTTCGGTTTCGCCTTTTTAAATTAAGAACGCTTAAGTATAACAAACGATTCAAATTGACTTCACACAAAACATCCAAGTACATAACTACAATTAACTCGAAACAAAAGAAACACGTGAATGGAATGTGCTACCGAAGTGCAATAAATATGTGTAAAATATGAAATTACCACAATCCGTGTAGAATTTGGCCTGGGCACTAACCAGAAGCACAGTAACGGTAATGTAAAACAACATTTTGGTTTAATAAAAATGGCGCGCGCTAACGTGTGGTAACTCGCGCGTTTGATGGCGACTGACCGACGGTCTGACTATTGTTGTCGACCTCTATTAGCTTTTATGCGCAGGCGCCGGTCAAAGAGTAGGTGAGGTCAGGCGCGGATAAATGCGACATGGATCTGTTATCGGTGGTGCGTCTGATTTCGTGTTATGGAGATTGATGACCTATGTAATTATGTATCAGCATACTTTAATTACAAAGCTATTGCTCGCGAAGTATGATGACTTTAACAACCTCGAAACTTTCCATCTACCTATTTTTCCTATTTTAATTTTAAAATACAGTATAAATACATTTACGACGCTTTATAGACATTTAAAAGACAATAATATAAGAGCGATTTAAGAATTACTTTATCTGTATACTACTTTGTGCTATTCGTCGTTTCTAGTGTATTTATTGCGTAGTATTCTTACTTTCAATTCAGGGAATTATTTTATCAAAAAAAATGGACTCTTATTCTTAGTATAATTTGAATCGCATTACGTGTTATTTAAGCACTTTATTAGTCATTTTGTGCAGTTACTAATGCTATAGTATGTTTCTATTGTTTAGCGAGATACAGATTGAGTACGCATCCATGATTTATTTTTTATAAGTTTAAGTCATTTGTCTTCTCTGCATAATACTCTTTGCCTATCACCGGAAGAACAGTGGTCCATTCGCGCGCAGTTTCAGGAAAATCCTATGAACTACCGATACACAGACAGAATGCTGATTTGTGTTCAAACAACGTAAACAAAGGATATGTTGTACCGTCATTTGTAATGCACGGCGCATGCGCAACTGACACCAAGTGCACTTGTTAATCATATTAACACTCGAGTCGATTACCGGATAGTAAGACAAGATTAATAATTAGCTAGTTGGTCTTTAGGTGGTCTTCACAAGAAGAACCCGACGTTCTTCCTTTTTTGGTACTATGCCAGTATAGCGGCTTTTAACATATAACGTATATATGTAAAGAGAGACGAGCTACCGGCCCGCTTGATGGTAATCTTCCTTCCTGAAGGTCTTGCATGCGAATGGTAGACGTGGTATGGAAGATGCTTTGCCTTCTGAATTACACGGTAAAGTATAATCACAGGTTTGTATTACTTTGATGCAAATCACATATCTGGGTATAAAAGCAAGCTAGGATACGCTATTATGGCATCTAATTTAGCAAGTTATCTTTTGAGTGGTTTATACAAACATAGCATTTACAAGGATCAGATGCCTCTTCAAGAATTAGAGGAGGGTCGTTCTATTCTGACTGGTTTAGTCGGTTTCGCTTCTTTTCAACCCTTTGTCCACAACGATGGACTAATGCGGGTTAGTGATGTTTATATACTGTCTATATTATAAACAGTCTACAATGCTGGTTTACAATATACTTGTGTCATACAAAATAATCTTAAAATAATATAATCGTACTTGTTTGAAACTATCCTCCGCTGCAAGGAAAGACTTCCTATTTTAACAAAACGTTTAATCGCCATGCTGAGCTGCAGGTTACTGAAATACCATGACCTTATTCGTAAATGAGCATGTGTGAACTGGGATTGATTTAGTTTTCTTAATATATTATTCCGATTTATAGTATAAAAAAATTGGAATGTTTTTTTACATAGTTACTGCAACTACACTGGAGCTGATGGTAAGTATCATATCCTAAATATGATTTAAACCAATGAGAGCTATCCTTTAATATAATTAACTGTTTTAAATGTTCTTAATCGCTACCTTCAGCTTTTTTTTTATTGCTTTGAATGACGAGATGAACTTGCCATTCGCCTGATAGTAGGCGATACGACCGCCCATAAATAGTAGAAACACCATCCAACACCTTGAATTACAAAGTATGGTTTGGTATTCCACTGCGCTCGATATATAATGAGACATGAGATGTAAAGTATTTTATTATGTCCAGTAATTATAACTGAAAGAAACAATCAAGGTAAACTTTGGTTGAGCCATTAAAGTTGGCTGTTTGAGAATGTCTTTAACGTTCAGTTCTGATGTATACCTACCATATAAATAAATAGTTAAATACGTGAAGTCACCTTATCACATACTTACCGTTTCAGGAGTTCCATGCTTCGTAACATTGCTAAGTCCATAAATACCAGCATTAAACCAGCGATGCCGACAATGCAATCACCGCGTGCCTACGTAATCATAAAATGCGTCGAGTTGTGACGTTGGGAGCGAATTAGTCATTCCTCGATGCATCCAAGACTAAAACATACCAACATATTTATTAATACATTTAACATAATTCATTATTGAAATATGCGAAAATAATATTTGAATATTAAAAACTATAGATCTAAATGGGATTGGCTGATTATGAAACATGCGATACTGAATTCTGCAGGGACTTAAGTTCTTTAAAGGAATTACACGTGGATGAATCTGCAAGCGAAAATTGTATAAATCTTCATTTCAGGAGACTTATTAGGTACTTACACCTCTGCCTAACACATTAAAGACAGGTGTGTTAATAATGAAATGGTTCTGAATTTACTATAATAATAACCTGGAAAAGATTTAAGATATCCGCTTAGTTTTCTGCTACTCTGCGGCTTCGACGCGGAAGTTTTCAAATGCATAATTTAACGCAGTCGTCTCGAGGTGACGGGCAGCGGCAGTACTTTAGGTCATAAAATGATTTATCTTCACGAAATTACTCCAAAGACCTTGATGATGTGAGATTGCGATTTATAATTCTCAACACCTTTTATGCCTAAAGAGGAAAATCGAGACAGAAGTTTTTGGGCATGGTTCAATAATTTCTGTTTATAGGTACAAATTAGGGTAGTAACATTGCAACAGATATTGGAATATTGAGGACAATACCTTATACCGACGTTTTGAAGTGATAAACTTATGTTACTCCAGAGGCGGTTATCGTCATTTACCATCATCTATCTATATTATAAAACAAAGTCCCCTTTTCTGTCTGTTTGTTTTTATCGATTTTCTCAAAATGTACTCAACGGATTTTTATGAAATTTTGTATGGAGATAGTTTAAGACCCTGGGAAGAACGTAGGCGTAACGTTTATATCCCGGGAAAATATACATATAGCAGGACTTTTATTCCGGAAATCTCTTTCACAAGGCGAAGCCGCGAGCAAAAGCTAGTTACAAATAAGCGAAACTAATCTCTTTTCGATCTATCTTAAAAATTTCCAAAGCAGAACCTTTGTTCACACTTGATGTTTTACATGCTTACAAATAAATTATTTAGATTGGATCATTCTCGGAATAAGATTAAAGATTGAAATTAGGATCGTTTATTGAAAACGTCAGATAGACAGCCAATAATCTAAGCATGAAAGCATGAAATCAATTTACACCGTTCCTAGAAAACTACAGCAGTAGCAAGCTAATGTAGTAACTGTTCAAAATCTACAAACCAGTGGTAGCAATCTAATGTAGTAACTGTTCAAAACAGAACAAAAGAAATTAACGAGTCCTTAACTTGAATTTAACGTTAATTGTCTCTGGCTCTGACGGTAAAAGTGAATAATACTGAGTGAAAATTCGTCGAAGTATGAGCTAAGCGACGTGGGCAGTCACGCGATGACGGTCGTTTGCCACAATACACACGGGCTGGCATTCAACGGCGAATGTTATCAATCTTATTACTCATAATTATCGAACCGAATCATTATCAGTTATTACTCCAATTGTATTTTGTAGTATCGTTGGAACGGTTAATTGGTTTGCATTTTGTTATATAATACGGTCCGAATTTCCCGCACAATGTCAAAGCTAGAACAATAACAACGTAGTTTATTGTAAGCTGACTCGTTATCGTAGTTTGATAATTGACTGCACTATGAATGCAAAAAATTAATTCAAATATAATGAATTATGTTGAATGGCGAAATATAGTCATCTCTTGTTAGTCGATACAACTGACAAGATATGATTATATTTCGCCAACACTGGTACTGCTGATACGGCTGTAGCTACGCCACTGTCGAATCAACTCCGCTTACCATCAGGTGCGGTGTAGTCACAAACCTGCCTGTTAAAAAAAATAGGATAGGAGAGATATTTATTATAAAAGAGGCAATTTCATTTTGACTATAAATATGAAGTTTTCATTCCTCTCCCATAGGTCAATAACAGAAACACTGTATTACCTTTCATAAGTTAGTGCGTCCGCCATTTTTGACAATTGCACCTTTAAAATTGCAAACGTGTGTCGGCGCATAAAATCGCGCATCAAATCCAGCGCAACTTTATTTAGTTGTTAGCAACTAAACGACTATCGTAAGGCGTATTTGAACACACGCTCGTTACCTATAACTTAAACCGTTGAGGATCAAAGGAAGCTGACGTTTAGCTGTCATCCGGCACGGCGGCGGCGACAATTGTACTATGTTGAGAAACCGACATGCGCTTGACTCACGAGCTCTTAGAGTAATATTCCTTACGGAGGGGGAGAGGGGAGTGTTGGCTGCGATCCATCACTTGGAATTACAATCCTTTGGGAGTCTAATGTTAGTGTATTAACCACTAAAACTGGTGGTTTGCATTCCCTTTTAACGCAATATTTGTGTTAGGGGTTTTTGTGGATTACAAATCAGAGGATTAAATAAGAAAATACATTAAAACATTTTTCTTCACACTGGCAACACTGTTTGTGACCGTACCAGCTTCACCTAAGGACAATAGTTTAATTACACAAAGGGAGATACCGACTGCCTCAGTATAAGACTGCCGTGCCGAGGTCTCAGGTTCGATCTAGGTCGGTTAAAGTTATATGAAGTTTTCAATCGTGTTCGGTAAAAATGATTCATCGTCTATTATATGAGAAATAATAGCTGACGCAATATATATTTGAAGAGCCTAATGCGGTACCTACACACGAAGTTAGCAACGATACCCCGTGTTTACTAAGTACTAAATATAAGTTTTAAATTACAAGAAAGACACTTTTAGTATAACTGTAATAAACAGTAGGTTATACTTTATCCGGGATATATATCCCGCTATATATTCCTCCAGGATAAGTAGTCTATGATCCCAAGGTCCACTATCTCCATACCTTCATCGAAATCCGCTCGGTAATGATTGAATTTATCGCGTGATAAACGCGGCGAGTGTCTTTGTTTTATAATATGTAAGGACTTCTAAATTGGGAACTGAATCATAATTTATAATCGAGTAGGAACTCGCTTACTCTCTTATTGATACCGATATTTATTGAATCATTCCTTCTTAACCGAAGTTCGACTACGGCGGCCAATCACATCGGAGATCAACGAAGTACGCAGGACATATTATAGTGCACAAGTGTGTGCAATACACCGGTCCACTCTTTGTTCCTTCACTCTCATAGTCCGGTGAGACGGCAACCCGACATGACCATAGAGAGATCAAGTGCAGGACCAACGGCCAGCTGCCTCTCCCTGCCCCCCCTTGGCGACGCCCTTGAGTGTGGACGAATCTTTTGGGTGGAAACCTCTAATTAATTGGGTAACAGACTTATTTATATTTTTGCTAATATAATATTTATGATACTATCGACACATATCGTAGATCTTAACACTACTTTTGCTTTTTCATCGACGTATCGTCTATTGATTAGAGTCAATTCGTTAGGACAGCGCTCTTCAAAGTTAACGCTACAAGTTTGCCGAACGGGTACGTGTGTCATATTAACTGCGTATTCAAAATTAACTGATAAAATTCGTTTTATTTGACTATGAATAATAACTATGTAAGGTGATAACTTACCTATCAGTATTTTCTTGTGGCTTGGTTCGCTTGCAAGTGTTCTCCTCGTTTAAGTTTGTATATGAAGTTATGTTTATATGTTCGTAATTATGATTAGGTATGAGCGTTATATGGAGGTTGTCTCAGAAAACGAAGTACATACATGACGATATACTTATTATTCTAATAGATTTCCTTTTAAATTATTACTTGTGCGAAAATTAGACCTGAAAAATAACGTGGAGGAAGAATACAAAATATTTTTATTATAGATCAGCGATAAAGAACATTCATTTCTGATTTATAATTGCACGCGACACTCGTGACACCTAGCGAAACATAACGGAACTTCAATATAAGATCGATTGAATTAGAGAACGCCATCTATAGAGCAATGTATAAAACTTGGTGCAATATGATTATGTTCACCAATTTTAACAAATACCAGATGGCAATTTTAGCCCCGATTTAATTAATTGCCAAGGTTGACATGACGCGGGCGAAGGATCGAATCCTGCGTATGTATGACAAGTGGTTTTTACATTGCACAATCAAGGAAAGTGTTGAAAATTAAAATAGGTTAGCAAAACAGATCGGTAAAACAACAATATTTACTTACAATACCATTTTTGATAATGTCATAAAGTACAGGACACAAGAACATTCGTGCGCGCTCGCCCGCCCGCTATAGATAAAATACATACTATTATATTCTTGACGCGCCGCAAAATGCGCGCTACGCGGTGCGGCTGAATGCGTTTCCTGGATGTATGTAGTTTCGAAGCAAATGAAAAAGCAAAATTAACACAACACGATTCGTTGCGACTCGCCGGGTCTCACAGGCGACTCTAGCCGCCGATATGACCGAAGCTCGACTTTGCCGCTTTGAGCGCTGGCCTAGTGTAGCGCGGCGGGGCCAGAACAAAATTATTGGAAGGTACGAAATACGCCAGGAGGAGGCGGGAGTCGAACGGGCAACAAGAAGAGTTCTGTATCGAACGTCGAGCGGCAGAGCGACAAGCGGGCGGTATGTATGGGGCAATAGGAAGGATGGCCGAAACAAAGCGAAGCGGGCAGCGGCGTCGCTACGTAACGTTCCTGACATGAGAACCGTGTCGTCGTACCGCTGCCAGCGGTACACACCGCTGAACTCATCGTGGTAGCTGAGCGGTTAGGATACATTGACAAAGCGTGGCTGAACGATCAGCCGCGGACAGCGATGATCATGACACCCGCAAAGCGGCAATACCATATTTGGACCTTGATCGGGCAAAAAATTGAATCAACATTAACATTAACATCTGACAATGGTTAAGTAAAGAGTAAGCTTAATAAAAGTAATCATGCCTAATAACGCTTCCACTATGTTATGTAGAATGCAATTCGCCAATATTCGCGGACTGCGCTCGAATCTCCACGAAGTTCACCATCATCTCCAAACAGAGCGTCCTCCTCTCCTATTCTTGACGGAAACGAAAATCGGTGATCCAAAAAACAAGGATTCTTTAAAATGTAATGGCTACGTGCTTGAAACACATTTCGAACTCTACGCTGGTGTATGTGTTTACATCCGCTCCGATTTGGTTTACCAACGTCTACGTAAAGATAATAGTTTTCCTGTCCTATGGATTCAAATAATGTATGGCAACCAGCGGTGGATCTACGGGTGTCTTTACAGATCTCACAAAGAAAACAAATATACAACTAGTCTTTTTGAGCATTTGTCTGAGGAATTAAAACCATACCAAAAAAATAATTCTGAAGTAAATAAAATAGTTATTTTAGGTGACTTCAACGCGTATCATAAGCAATGGCTTGGGTCATCGAAAACTAACCACGCAGGGAAGGAAGCATCTATATTTGCAGTTGAAAATAATTTGATACATGTGGTTAATGAGATCACCAGGCTCCCTGATCGATCAAGGGACACTGCCGCCCGTCTAGATCTTATATTGATGACCTGTACATACATTTGTATGTAACCAGTGTGCATGAACCGCTGGGCACGTCTGATCACTGTTTGGTGAAATTATTCGAACAAGGTAAACATATTATTGAAGGGTCATCTGCGGCCACTGACAGAAGCTTTCAATGCAATTCTGAGTGCACTAAAGCTGCCAGTAAAAAAACACAGTTCTATGAGGTTTGGAGGAATGCTCTTGTAAATGGGAATCCAAATGTTTCTGAACTGAAAGAATCCTACAAAAATGATGCGATAGCTTGCAAAAGACCCCGCTGCACAAAACGATTAAAAAAAGTGAATAAAATGAATTAAACTAGCGTGCACTACGAAATTTTATAGAGCGTTTTAACCACCAGGTTACCTGTTTTTTTTTTTTTTTTTTGTCGCGTATATTATTTTTTTTATTTTCAAAAAGGGGACGGAGAAGCCAACCGAACAGTTGAAGAACCATTGCCTGATTGAAGCTATTCATTGCTGCCAAAGGTTAATGTATCAATAAGATAATTATTTAATTACTTTAAGTATACCTACTACATTTTGTCCTTTTGTTTCATGGATGCTGTTAAACGTTACAACGTAATAGATCTCTATTCTTTTGTATCGAACATTATTTTTTTTTAAGTTATCTTTTTGGCGTGTTAGAAAAAAATTATGAGAGTAAATTTTTACGATGCGCGCGCACACTGCACCGTCACGAAAAACCGACACCATGAATTAATTACCTAGTCAAGTTTATTTATTATATTATTATTTAATATGTAATAAAAGTACAAATAAATTAATAAGAGATGAGTACAAATAATAATTATTAAAGTCCGGAGAAATTAAATTATGTTAGATATTTTAATAAAATTGAATTTACCAGATAATATTTTTTTTTTCAATGTATTAAATATATATTTTTATAACTAGCGTCGTTTTCTCTACGAACATAGGATAACGCGGACACAAGTTTTAGAAAGATTTTTATCATGTTACGACAAAGAAGTATAACTTCTTACGTGTATACATAAGTACGCACATACATTTTTATTCTTTTTCTTACTTATTTATCTAAAAAATTTGGATGTGTACTACGTAGATAGGATCTATTTGTTTATGCCAACTGGGTGACGAGTTGAGCAACTAGCTCGCCTGACGAAAAGCGTCGCGACTGTTCATGAAGAGTGTTACTTTCCGAACTTTGACTTTTACAAGATACCCCTTGCTAAAAGTGTACTGCTTTCGACATTAAGAGATTAGATATTCTTGACATAATATCCAGTAAGTAATTACATTGATCCTAATCGACGTCAAACTGGAAAATAACGACACGTGCAAAATGAGGGTTGTCGCCAAAAATAGACGTTGCGTTTGCCTTTCACTTTGTCTGTCTGCTGGAATTTTCAAACCGAAAAACATAGATAGGTAAATAAGTATTCAAATCCAATTTGGGTAACATGTGACGGCATCTACAAATATTGTGAGGTTGTTATAAATAAATGCATGTGATAGCTGCACTCTACGGGGATAAAAAATGAACAGTACCCACATTTACATACAAAAACAATGTCAAAATTGCTACAAATTAGAAACACCTTCAATTTTAGTTATGAAGCTGCCCACTCCATTACACTAATGGTGTCACAGAGGTCCTCAGTGCTCCATTATATTAAAACATTTACTTTCCACTCGTGTAGTTTGTAGGTGTTAGAACATCAATTAAATGTATGCGACGCCCCCTAACTATAGCGGAATCACTTGCCTTGTACAAAAAATATTGACGTTTTCGACACCTTCCATTCTCAATATTCTATGATGATCGCGTTGTTAAAATAATAGACAATAGGTTTTAAAATCTGTTTCGAAATGATTTCAGTTACTTTGGATAACGGTAAACATATTTACATTGCAATTGCAAAACATCAGCCGCAGGATGTCCACTACTGATCATGGATCATCCCCCAAAAATTCCCCAGGTCGACCTATTGGAAGCGACCTCCTGCAACTTTTATGAGGCTATCTGTCCACCTCGTGGGTGAACATCCGACGTGCAATGCCAGTTCATGGCCTCCACTCCAAAACCTTCGTACCCCATCGGTCATCAGTTCTTCGAGCTATGTGCCCTATTCCAATTTACCTACTTTTTATATCTAGAGAATATTAGCATAAACCTCTAATCTTTCCTGTGATCATTAAAAGTTCCGGGTTTTGTGTTACAATAAAGTCATTAGTGAAGTTTATTGATAGTTTACGCTTTCTTTTCCTATAAAATTTATTGATAATAAAGGATGGAAGGTTAGTCAGAGTTTTAAGGAGTACATTCACTGTTTGGCATCGATATTCTTAGCTAATTAATAAGAGCTCTACATGTGAAATTCATGGGTTGCTTGTAAAAGTTAAACTCTACAAAAGTCTTTAATGTGATACCATGATTTGAATTTGTTTTCGAATCTATAAAACGTAAACTTTATTTAGATTCATAAAATTTCTATTTTAACATTAGTTCGGAAAGCAGTTTCCATCAAAGAGCGGGCAAGAAATTTTAGTGTTGCTCTTTTTCGGAATTATTACTGAGGTATAAAAGAAGTACAGTGAAAAAAATGCATTTAGTTTTTTTTTGTTTAGAGCAGTTCATGAACTTCTAATATAAAAAAAAAACAATTTCCATACGAGTGCACAAGCTTCTCAGAACTCATGAAATAATTTAATGATTTAAAATTTTACCAATTATTGCAAATGTTCATGATCAATCGTTATTAAATTAATTTTAATTTCCTAATCTATACTATTATATAAAGCTGAAGAGTTTGTTTGTTTGTATGTTTGAACGCGCTAATCTCAGGAACTACCGGTTCGAACTGGAAAATCCTTTTTGTGTTGAATAGTCCTTTGTTATTGGAGTGCTATAGGCTATATATCATCACGCTATGATCAATAGAAGCGGAGCAGTAATAAAACATTTTGCAAAACCGGGGAAAATTTATTCGTTTTGAGAGCTTCCGTTGCGAGCGCGGCGTAAACGGTTAAAGTTATGTAACAATGATGTATGACGGGATTGTTCCTCTTAAAAAGTTCTACAAAAATATATTATGAAACAAAGTCCCCCGCTGCATGTCTGCCTGAACGTGTTAAACTCAAAAACTACCCAACGTATTAAGATGAAATTTGGTATGGAGACTATATAGCGAAAATATATAGCGTGACTTTTATAACGGAAAACTATAGCCCCAAAAACTTTATAACGCGGGCGGAGCCGCGGGCAAAAGCTAGTTCAATATAAATCAATCCCAATCCAATGTAAAATGTCTGTAGTTATAAGCGACTTAATTAGAGTAATAATTAAATATTCTCCTGTAACTTGACTTATCATAAGTGCAACTGGGGCCTTATTCTCTATCCCGCGCGTTATTTTAACAGTGCGTAACAAGCGCGTAACACAACGCATCATGTTTAGAACTACAGAAATGTGTCTTACAGAATACCATTCCAAGCACATTTCTCGAAGATAACATGACACGGCCGCGTTACGCGGCTACACTATCATACAGAATAAGGGCTCTGTTCGCCTACGTGATGAATAAAGAATTTTATTTCTTTATTTTAAAAACAGGTGAGAAAAGAAGTCATGGTAATCGTCCTAGTACGGAGATCATAACTATCACTTACTAGAAGTAGTTGAAGAATAGGATTTTTTTGTGGAAAAATATTGACGTGATCTTCGCTAAATCTATTTTAGGTTTGGCATTCTAATAATAAAACGTCAGACCGATTGTCATCGCGATCAGGATGCGGGTACCAGAAATAGATTCCTTTGGAAGTACGATCAAGTGATAGGTATTGAATGACTTACGAATAAAGAGAAGCGGCTATATATTGTAAGAAGTTCGTATAACTACACAGGATATATTAGTAAGGAATGAGTTTTGAATATAAGTTTATAAAAGCATTTATCTCAAAGTATCGCGAGCCGTTCATTAAAAAGGCACTAGAAAATATTTATAATATTATGTATTGAACAAAACCTAAGTTTTAAATTTGCTAATTGATGTTCAAGCAATCAACAAATAAAAAATGTGTCATCAATCATGTGAGTTTTTATACCAAGCTGCTAGCAATTTGTATATTTGTGTGTGTGCCACAAATGATCTTACTAACATTACTCTAGCCATAAAAGTGAATAAAAGAAATGTCTACAGAAAGGTTTTTTTCACGACGTAGTGTAATCTTGGCAAGAGCCTATGGTAATATGATTAGGTTTGTTACATGCATCGTCCTAACACAACAACTTTATGCTGAACACGCTTATTACAAGGGTTGCTAAGGTTATTTTCGTATGCTGGTGACAAAAAATTATGAGAATTATGAGACTTAAAAAAATACTTCTAAAAATTTATTGTTTTTTTTTAATCAAATGTTAAGCCTAGGACACGAGAAGAGGCACGTCACATTGCTAATTATAAAAATGCTACGACATTTATTATATGCCGTGTATCCTTCGTTGGAGGTCCTTTCATAAATAAATAAATAACTAAATAAATATTTAATTATTACTTAAATAAAGTCGCTTATATACTTAACTAAAGATATTTTATCACTACATTTTATATTGGACTTAAAATAAATGAAAGACTATCAAGTAAACAAAGAAGCCAGCTCGGGCTTGCAGGAAAGAAGAAGTTTGAAGTGCCAATTGGGGTCCAATTTTCTGATTGAGCAGTCTCTGTGTAAATGTATTAAAGAAGAGATGATTGTAATTTTTTTTCCTTTGCATTTAGTGGTCTGAAATATGTTCAGCAATTATTTATTTATATTTTTCGTATTATTTACCCTAATCTCATTCACATCTTTTTTCAGTCACCATACCGAAGTGGTCTGATCTTTTCCATTAATGGTCCAACAAGCATAAGTTCCCGTTGTAACTAATTAACAATGTAATTAAATACAATATGAAACAATCTCAGGATTTCATAATTTCTTAACTCGTAGAAGGTAGAATTTTCTTTTTAATTAAGAAGATAATCGAGTGATGTAGGCACCTCATTACCTTCCCCGCAAGAATATTACGGAAATGGAATTTCATTTACTCATCATTAACAATGTTAATGTTTAATTATGAATACGTTTATTGCAGATGAGATTTGTTAGAATCCTTATGTACAAGTCTTTTTAGTTTTTTTGTTCGATAAGCGTGTGATAAGTAATTTATATCTAGAATTGGTACTAGATATAATTTCTTAATTAGAAAAATTAAGAAATTATTTCCTAATTTTCTTTTCGTTTGATATTGTCGTGGTATTATTTTTTACATTTAATTCATTTTAATTAGGGATTTTTAGTTTTTTAATTTTCAATTGTAGCGACCATTGTAAGAATCTACATTTCTTTTTGATAAACTATACTCGGATAAAAAATAATACTTAAATTACATTATATTTTACATCAATTGGTCTCATCGTCTGTTCCAGGATAAAAAAACATATCAACACTGAAAAAAAAATTCCTCAAAAGATTGGAATGCAAGACACCCTACCTCAGGTCCTTGTGGCACCACACTCGTAATATGATTAGCTTTAATAATATAGGTGTTGTTTCATGAAAACAAACGTAACTGTTTCGTTGGACTACTAACACCTTTTTTTCATTCAGAAAATAAAAGTTGTTCGCGCATGGCATTGGCACTTGGCATCTCCTCCCACAAATTACGCCACTGATTCTTTGGATTTATCCTAAGGATTTATCATTAATATCGATTGTCTTGTACTATTGACGATTCTTGATTTGTCACTTTATAATTTGTTTTAATGCAAGAGAAAAATATTTAATCTAACTTAAAGGCGACAGTGAATTTTTCGACTTTACAAACGTCATTGCAATTTATACCCAATAGATATAGATTCGGTTTTTACATTACGCAAATATCACGGCGATATGTCGATACACTAGCTGCGTTTCTGCCTAACCCATTGAGGATAAAGGCGTGAGCTTACATGTACATATTACATCAATCATTAGAAACAATACTAATGACTTCACATATGTAAAGCAACCACAAACTCATTTTACTATCCGAGGCACGTCCCACATGATATCATTATGAAAAGGTGACAATCCAATGACGCCAACAGACGGAAAATTTGAGAAATTTAAATATAATAAAGGCATGACCTTCGTGACGTGCCAGGAGTTTGCTAAGGGCTTGGATTTGGCGCTTGTAGTGATACTGTTGAATAATCTTACTTAAAAGAATAATGGCAACCTTGAATATAATAAAGACTTCATAAATGTCCCTGGAACACGCTGGATGCAGGCCGTCAACAGGTTCGTCTGGAAATCTTAAAGGGAGGTCTGTGTTCAGCAGTGGACTTTATGTGGCTGATGATAATGACTATAATAGCCAGCAAGCAATTTGCAAAAACAATCTTCTATCATGCGGCTGTGTACTTTAGCACAATTATGCCGGCATGTTGGAACTGGATATACACAGACTGATCCCGGAACGCGACACACTTACGTGGGCCATTATGGGTTTTAAAACCTTGTGCACGGTGGTCGCTATCTGGGCGAATATAAAATATATCCACCAGGAAAATGCTTCAACATAATCGTTATCTTTTAGTTATTTTTAGTGACCGTCATTGACCGTCCGGCTGTGGCCCGCGGAATATTTACTCGCGAGCAACGACTGATTTTGAGAAATGCTGCAATAAATGGTCAAAGCAAAGAGACACGATTTTGTGTAACGCGATTATAGATCCACTGAGTAATATATATAACAGCGATCAAGAGCGTCACCAGCCGATGGCTCGGGGAGAGTCAAGTGAGCAGGGCGTAATCGAGCGTACGGATTATTAGGAATGGAATTGGTGAATAAATTCGAGTTTTAGAACCTCTAGGGGGGGGTAGTTGCCCTTCTCTGCCCCCCCCATTGGCAATGTCTTTGACAGAGATTCAAATTTTTGACCCAAAGATTTCTCACATTATGTCCTACTGCTACATAAAAATAAGTAATTACGTTCAAGGAAAAGATTAACTACACCAATGCTAGTTTAGAATTCAGATCACGATGGATAATCCTCATCTATTATTACATATTATTATACCTAAATCTCTGCCTGAGCTCTCATTATTCATAGCATGGCCTATAACACAATTTATGGTTGTCATTACAACCGCAAACTTCCCACGATATTAAACAAACCACATGAACAATAAAATTGTGGAAATATATGCGTTAATAAGGATTGCTTGTAACAGATTGGTTCATCTACTTCTAGGTCAAGTAACCAGAAGCAGCTTTTATGGATAATGATTTCTTATGTTTGCACGAATGTTAGACATTAAAGTTAAACTTTTTTTCGGATTTTGTCGCGGTTTATATATTTTAATTTTCTCGCGACGCTTCGAAGACTTTGCAGCCAGCCAATATATAAAACGCGATAAAATCAGAAAAAAAGTTTAATTTTAACAGCTTTGATTGGGTTATAGTTTAGGATAAAGGTTTGATTCTCAACTCGAGCACCGCTTTGTAGATCTAGGATAAGGTGCTCCAGAGTTAACATCAGGTAAGTAGCGTTTCGTAAAATTGACTAATCCAGAAGCTTCAAACATTGATCTATATTCTATAAACACGAATGTCCATATAAACTATTACCATACATACTATCTGAATTAAAATGGCAACCAAAACGTCACTGTTATAACCTATTTATTCACTTGAATAACAAATAATTTTACTTATTTGACTAATATTTTTTATTCAAATCCAGTTTTACACTTAGACTCGAGTTCTTATATCATGAGCGCCACTCCGTACCCGACCACAAGCTTTCAATATTGACCATATTAAAGTCAGTTTGAATGGATTGCAGTTCAATTCAGTTGAACACAGTGAATGTTCGGAACGCCAAATCTAGTACGCAGTACATATGAACAGATTAAAGCTGATGCTGATGGACAAAATGATATCAAAACGCATCGCAGTAAACCTTAATGTCACCAAATAAACGCATAGATTAAGAACCATCAACGGAACAGCCGAAAATGTTCACAAAATTGTCCAATTTAGAAGCTATTACCGATGATTGGTACACAATGAGGATGCCATGCGGTCTCTGTCTATGGGCCATCGCACGGAATTGGAATCAATTGACTACTTACTCGGTGATGTAAAATCCTCGCTCACTGACTCAGTTTGTGTAACCCTTTTTATTTATGGATCCCTGGTATTTTTAGAAGGTAATATGAATGATGGTAAATGAATACGGCCTGGGGAAAGAACTCCTGAATGACTTGTAGATTCGTTATCTTTAAAGGATAAAATGGAAACGGTATTGGAGGAGTGACGGGATTACGAAGATATTGCGATGTAAGTATATATTATGTTAAATAAAACGATTGCATAGAATTATTACTTTTTTCATAAAAGGCAAGCGATCAATTGCAAGCATTAACTTATTTTTTTTTCTATTGGAGAAGGGTCGCTTTTGCTGTTTAAATTCGGCTTGGTAAAGATTAAACTTGACCAGCATATACTATGCATATACATATACATATACCGCAAAAGGCATATATACTATGCAGATTATTTCAACAATTATTGAAGTGAACACTTCCTTCATTTTTTCTCATTAAAAAACTATGTCGAAATTATATTCTAAACACTGCGCAACGTTTTGCACATCGTAATGTATAAATAATTGCTTCAAATTGTAGATTTCGAATGGTCGTTAAACGATTATATTCTATAATACATTATAGTCATGTAATTATAAAAAATAAATTATCATGTAATTTTGTTTATGGTATAACTTATATTAATAATACCAGCTCTATATAATAATATAAATACTGTCCCACTGGTAGGTAGGGGCCTCCTCTTCTATTGAGAGGTTTATTAAGTATACTTATATAATTCTTTGCGGAAAATATGAGAGGGGAGTTGGGTGCGATCCATCACTTGGAATTACAATCCTTTGGGAGTCTAATGTTGCTTAGTGTATTAACCACTAAAACTGTTGGTTTACATTCCCGTTTAACGCAATATTGGTGTTAGGAACTTTTGTGGATTACAAATCAGAGGATTAAATAAGAAAATACACTAAAACATTTTTCCTCACACTGGCAACACTGTTTGTGACCGTACTAGCTTCACATAAGAACAATAGTTTAATTACACAAAGGGAGATGCCAACTGCCTCGGTATACGACTGCCTTGCCGAGGTCTCGGGTTCGGTCTAAGTCGGTTAAAGTTACATAAAGTTTTGAATCGTGTTTGGTAAAAATGAGGCACGTCGTATATTATATGAGAAATAATAGCTGACGCAATATATATTTAAACCTAATGCGGTACCTACACACGAAGTTAGCAACGATACCCCGTGTTTACTAAGTACTAAATATAAGTTTTAATTTACAAGAAAGACACGTTTAGTATAAATGTAATAAACAGTAGGTTACATAGAAATGATAAACTACAAATACCAATTAACGTATGAATACTTTTAAAAATAATACATAATTAGCGACCCGCTCCAGCTTCACGTGGGTAGCAGAGCACACCTATATATCAACATTTATTCTGTAGTACAAATCATTAATGAAATAACCTTTCTCTTCAACCACATCGTCCATTGGTGAAAACTGTATGAATAGGGAATGCAATCTCGCGAGATTTTAGACCTAACCGAGATCTCGCGAGACCATGAATCCAGAGATCTCGTGCTTTACGAGATTGAGAACGAGATTGCATTCCCTACGTATGAAAATCCATTTAGGAGTTTTTGAGTTTATAGCGTTCAGACGCATTTGACGCCGAGGGACATTGATTCATAGAAATCATGGATATCTAACTAGTCTACTCGTGACTTCGCCCGCGAGAAGTGTTTATCCGGGATATAAGTATATCCCGCTATATACTCCTCCAGGATAAGTAGCCTATGATCCCAAGGTCCACTATCTCCATACCTTCATCGAATCCGTTCGGTAGTTATTGAATTAATCGCGTGATAAATAAACGCAGCGAGTGTCTTTGTTTTATAATATGTAAGGATGTAGTGACTTGACTTCTAAATTGGGAACTGAATCATAATTTACAATCGAGTAGGAACTCGCTTACTTTACTATTGATATATTATATATTTATTGATTGATTCCTTTCTAACCGAAGTTCGACTACGGCGGCCAATCACATCGGAGATAAACCAAGTACGCAGGACATATTATAGTGCACAAGTGTGTGCAATACACAGGTGCACTCTCTGTTCTTTCACTCTCATAGTCCGGTGAGACGGCAACCCGACATGACCGTAGAGAGATCCGGTGCAGAACCAACGGCTTTACGTGCTCTCCGAGGCACAGTAGTATCACACCGCCAACTTCCTGACTCCGAGCTGCGACTGAGTATATTTTGGAAGAACCCAGTCGCAAATATTTTGCCGACCCGGGATTCGAACCCAGGACCTCAGCGTGGTAGTCGTACTCATAACGTGTACAAATACAACTACGCCACTAAGGCAGTCGGGCGTTATTTATTATTTTATACATGAGACAACTCAAACTCTATTGATACAGAAGTATTCTAAGTCGCAACTGATAACCGTCGCGTAAAGCAAATAAATTATTAGTGTTCGGAAGTTCCTTACAAAAATATAACCGCAATTAATTGTCTGAGTAATAACGTTAAAATTGTAACCGTTAGGCATTTTAAATGTTGTACATGTTATTTTTATATACGTCATGACTTCACTTGCTCCGTAGCACTCTCAGCGCTCACATCGAATTGTCAAAGTTAAAGGGAATTATTGTAATTGTTTAAAAACTATTTTGTAATATATACCAGTTGCCGAGATACGTGATTTTATTGCACCGACTACAGTGTGTCCCCTACGAGACAATTAGGTACTAATAAACACGTTAAGTGTGGACGATTTTGTTGGGTCGGAAACCTCTAATTAATTGGGATTTATATTGAGACTTATTTATATTTTTGCTAATATAATATTTATGATACTATCGACACATATCGTAGATCTTTACACTACTTTTGCTTTTTCATCAACGTATCGTCTATTGATTAGAGTCAATTCGTTAGGACACCGCTCTTCAAAGTTAACGCTACAAGTTTGCCGAACGGGGACGTGTGTCATATTAACTGCGTATTCAAAATTAACTGATAAAATTCGTTTTATTTGACTATGAATAATAACTATGTAAGGTGATAACTTACCTATCAGTATTTTCTTGTGGCTTGGTTCGCTTGCAAGTGTTCTCCTCGTTTAAGTTTGTATGTGAAGTTATGTTTATATGTTCGTAATTATGATTAGGTATGAGCGTTATATGGAGGTTGTCTCCAGAAAACGAAGTACATACATGACGATATACTTATTATTCTAATAGATTTCCTTTTAAATTATTACTTGTGCGAAAATTAGACCTGAAAAATAACGTGGAGGAAGAATACAAAATATTTTTATTATAGATCAGCGATAAAGAACACTCATTTCTGATTTATAATTGCACGCGACACTCGTGACACCTAGCGAAACATAACGGAACTTCAATATAAGATCGATCGAATTAGAGAACGCCATCTATAGAGCAATGTATAAAACTTGGTGCAATATGATTCTGTTCACCAATTTTAATAAATACCAGATGGCAATTTTAGCCCCGATTTAATTGCCAAGGTTGACATGACGCGGGCGAAGGATCGAATCCTGCGTATGTATGACAAGTGGTTTTACATTGCACAATCAAGGAAAGTGTTGAAAATTAAAATAGGTTAGCAAAACAGATCGGTAAAACAACAATATTTACTTACAATACCGTTTTTGATAATGTCATAAAGTACAGGACACAAGAACATTCGCGCGCGCTCGCCCGCCCGCTATAGATAAAATACATACTATTATATTCTTGACGCGCCGCAAAATGCGCGCTACGCGGTGCGGCTGAATGCGTTTCCTGGATGTATGTAGTTTCGAAGCAAATGAAAAAGCAAAATTAATACAACACGATTCGATGCGACTCGCCGGGTCTCACAGGCGACTCTAGCCGCCGCGCCGCGCCGTTATGACCATGAAAATTATTGGAAGGTACGAAATACGCCAGGAGGAGGCGCGAGTCGAACGGGCAACAAGAAGAGTTCTGTATCGAACGGCGAGCGGCACAGCGACAAGCGGGCGGCATGTATGGGGCAATAGGAAGGATGGCCGAAACAAAGCGAAGCGGGCAGCGGCGTCGCTACGTAACGTTCCTGACATGAGAACCGTGTCGTCGTACCGCTGCCAGCGGTACACACCGCTGAGCTCATCGTGGTAGCTGAGCGGTTAGGATACATTGACAAAGCGTGGCTGAACGATCAGCCGCGGACAGCGATGATCATGACACCCGCAAAGCGGCAATACCATATTTGGACCTTGATCGGGCAAAAAATTGAATCAACATTAACATTAACATCTGACAATGGTTAAGTAAAGAGTAAGCTTAATAAAAGTAATCATGCCTAATAACGGTTCCACTATGTTATGTAGAATGCAATTCGCCAATATTCGCGGACTGCGCTCGAATCTCCACGAAGTTCACCATCATCTCCAAACAGAGCGTCCTCCTCTCCTATTCTTGACGGAAACGAAAATCGGTGATCCAAAAAACAAGGATTCTTTAAAATGTAATGGCTACGTGCTTGAAACACATTTCAAACTCTACGCTGGTGTATGTGTTTACATCCGCTCCGATTTGGTTTACCAACGTCTACGTAAAGATAATAGTTTTCCTGTCCTATGGATTCAAATAATGTATGGCAACCAGCGGTGGATCTACGGGTGTCTTTACAGATCTCACAAAGAAAACAAATATAAAACTAGTCTTTTTGAGCATTTGTCTGAGCAATTAAAACAATACCAAAGAAATAATTATGAAGTAGATAAAATAGTTATTTTAGGGGACTTCAACGCGCATCATAAGCAATGGCTTGGGTCATCGAAAACTAACCACGCAGGGAAGGAAGCATCTATATTTGCAGTTGAAAATAATTTGATACAAATGGTTAATGAGATCACCAGGCTCCCTGATCGATCAAGGGACACTGCCGCCCGTCTAGATCTTATATTGATGACTTGTCCAACCGAAATGTATGTAACCAGTGTGCATGAACCGCTGGGCACGTCTGATCACTGTTTGGTGAAATTATTCGAACAAGGTAAACATATTATTGAAGGGTCATCTGCGGCCACTGACAGAAGCTTTCAATGCAATTCTGAGTGCACTAAAGCTGCCAGTAAAAAGACACAGTCCTATGAGGTTTTGAGGAATGCTCTTCTAAATGGGAATCCAAATGTTCCGGAACTGAGACAATTCTACAAAAAGGATGCGATAACTTGCAAAAGAGCCCGTTGCACAAAACGATTAAAAAAGGGAATAAAATGAATTAAACTAGCGAGGGGATGCGTGGCCGATGGGAAGTTCGATCTCGAGTGCGGCCCCCGCTAGAGTACTAGAGTGCAGGACGAAAACTCTTTCCTCCGGCGCCGCCTCGAAGATCTAGAGGCGTCCACCAGCAAATAATCAACGGAAGAAATAATGGAGCTGGTAGAGGCGAGAGTGCAGGCTAGATTGGAGTCGGCGCTGATGGGGCCGGCTCAGAGACCTTCACTGGCTCACGAGAGGCGATTAACTCCAGGGGACATCCCACTCGCCGAGATGGATTTGGAGGAGATCGTCCATCAATAATGGACCTCAGTTTGCTCCAGGCGAACAAAAACCACTGGGCCCGCGCCCAGGACCTGTTGTCCTAAAGCCTGGCGCAATGGTCGGTGCAAGTGGCCGTGGTCGCCGAACCGTATTTTGTCTCGCCCCGCGATAACTGGGTAGGGGACATCGACGGGTCGGTGGCCATCATCACCAGAGTGCCGCTGGCTCCACGCCCTTCGCAAAAGTCGAGAAGGGCCAGGGATGCGTCGCGGCTTTGTTGGGGGACTTGTGGATAGTAGGAGTTTATTTCTCCCCCAACAGACCTCTGGCCGAGTTCGAAACGTTTCTTGTTCGGCTGGGGACCCTGGTTGAGCAGGGCCAACCTCACCCGACGATCGTCGCCGGCGACTTCAACGCGAAGTCCGCGGTCTGCGGTTCGCCGGCGACCAACGCTCGCGGTGGGCGGTACCAGGAATGGGCGATCTCCGTCGGCCTGGCCGTCCTGAACAGGGGGTCGGTGAACACGTGTGTGCGGCACAACGGCGGGTCTGTTGTGGATCTATCGTTGTCGGACCATCGTCGCCCCCGAGTATTCGGCCGAGTATTCTAGTGTTGGACCGAGTGCCCCTCGACAGGACGGCCCGCGGTGGGCTCTGGGACGCCTCGACAAGGAAACCATAGGGCTGGCCGCTCTGGCAGTCTCGTGGCTCCCCGCACCGGACCCTCCGGTGCGGGGTCGAGCAGCAGGCGGAGTGGTTCGGGGTGTCGGGGTGGCAATGTCGGATGTTTGCGACGCCGCCATGCCCCGGGCGCTCCGTCGTCCTCCGCGGCGGGAGGTGTACTGGTGGTCGGTGGAATTAGCGCAGTTGCGCGCGTCATGCGTGGCTGCGCGCCGCCGATGCGCCAGGCATCACCGCCGCCGTATTCGCAGTCAGAATCACGAGGACCAGGAGCGGCAGCTCTACGGCCTCTACAAGGAGGCGAAGAGAGCGCTGCGGGTGGCCATTCATAGGGCCAAGGTCGCGGCACGTAGGGAGTTTTAGAGACTCTCGACGCGGACCCGTGGGGGCGGCCATACAGACTAGTGTTCAACAAACTTCGATCGGCGGCGCCCCACTGTCGCAGAGTCTCAGGCCTGATCTTCTGGGATGTGCTAGGTCAGGAAACCTCCACGTGGTGCACCCCGGGCAACGGCGCGTCGATCAGACCGGTCAGGCTGATCTGCGCGCCGGCAAATATCCTGACAATGAGGTGGTTGGCGGTCGTCGCCTCTTGTGGCGGCCGTCGTATCGTAGTGTGACGTGATTGGCCCATCTTGGGCGGCTCCCGGTTCTGTCCCGGGGGTGTCGACGGACGGATGGATCTTTCAAATTTTAACAAAACACCAATCATCACTTTGACGAGGTTGCCTACTCCAGTTCCGGCTGGAGAGGCGGAACTCAGGGGACGAAAGTCCACCGATGGTATCTTGGTAGAGGAGTGCGTGGGCGAGAAGCCTGCAGAGGTCGTGGCCGAATTTGTCCGGCCTTATAGCAACATCGAGGTCGATTCTGAGTCGAGCGAGAGTGTCTCCTCAGTTCGTAGTAGAATGTTTTGGAGGAGGTACTCTCGCTCCAAGGACAGCCGAGCCCTGACGACCGATACGAATGAGCCGGCTCCGAAGACAGTCACAACGGATGGTCGCGGTAGAGGGCGTCCGCCATCAATAGGGAAATACGTGGGGCTCAAAAAGGCCCAAAAGGAGCTCGACGCTCGAAGACGAGAGCAAGCCCGTCGAAGGATGGAAGAAGAGACGGAGGGGCAACGCAAGAAGGAAAAACCACCGGTGGCTCCCTAAGCCTATGGACGTTGGAGAAGATCGCGTCATAAGCAAGGAAGACCTGCTACACTGCGGTCAAGTGGTCCGTCAAATAGTTCGTAAGTCGGTGAACCTAAAAGGCACCTCGCAGAAAGCTCTCAACTACGTGACGGACACAATCAAACAGTACGTCGTGCAGCCAGAATCAGCCAGAGCTGATGGCACGCCTTGAAAAAGAGGCAAGGGAATGGAAGGAGCGCGGCGCTCAAATTGAGGCGTCTGTGAAGACGCTCCAGGATGAAAACAGCTCCCTCCGGAAGCGCCCGAAAGAACTGGAGACGTCCGCCAGCAGGCCTTCCACGGAGGAGGAAAATGTTAGCAATGGTGGAGGCATTTCATAGAAATCATGGATATCTAACTAGTCTGCTCGTGACTTCGCCCGCGTGAAGTTTTTATCCGGGATATATATCCCGCTATATATTCCTCCAGGATAAGTAGCCTATGATCCCAAGGTCCACTATCTCCATACCTTCATCGAATCCGTTCGGTAGTTATTGAATTAATCGCGTGATAAATAAACGCAGCGAGTGTCTTTGTTTTATAATATGTAAGGATGTAGTGACTTGACTTCTAAATTGGGAACTGAATCATAATTTACAATCGAGTAGGAACTCGCTTACTTTACTATTGATATATTATATATTTATTGATTGATTCCTTTCTAACCGAAGTTCGACTACGGCGGCCAATCACATCGGAGATAAACCAAGTACGCAGGACATATTATAGTGCACAAGTGTGTGCAATACACAGGTGCACTCTCTGTTCTTTCACTCTCATAGTCCGGTGAGACGGCAACCCGACATGACCGTAGAGAGATCCGGTGCAGAACCAACGGCTTTACGTGCTCTCCGAGGCACAGTAGTATCACACCGCCAACTTCCTGACTCCGAGCTGCGACTGAGTATATTTTGGAAGAACCCAGTCGCAAATATTTTGCCCGACCCGGGATTCGAACCCAGGACCTCAGCGTGGTAGTCGTACTCATAACGTGTACAAATACAACTACGCCACTAAGGCAGTCGGGCGTTATTTATTATTTTATACATGAGACAACTCAAACTCTATTGATACAGAAGTATTCTAAGTCGCAACTGATAACCGTCGCGTAAAGCAAATAAATTATTAGTGTTCGGAAGTTCCTTACAAAAATATAACCGCAATTAATTGTCTGAGTAATAACGTTAAAATTGTAACCGTTAGGCATTTTAAATGTTGTACATGTTATTTTTATATACGTCATGACTTCACTTGCTCCGTAGCACTCTCAGCGCTCACATCGAATTGTCAAAGTTAAAGGGAATTATTGTAATTGTTTAAAAACTATTTTGTAATATATACCAGTTGCCGAGATACGTGATTTTATTGCACCGACTACAGTGTGTCCCCTACGAGACAATTAGGTACTAATAAACACGTTAAGTGTGGACGATTTTGTTGGGTCGGAAACCTCTAATTAATTGGGATTTATATTGAGACTTATTTATATTTTTGCTAATATAATATTTATGATACTATCGACACATATCGTAGATCTTTACACTACTTTTGCTTTTTCATCAACGTATCGTCTATTGATTAGAGTCAATTCGTTAGGACACCGCTCTTCAAAGTTAACGCTACAAGTTTGCCGAACGGGGACGTGTGTCATATTAACTGCGTATTCAAAATTAACTGATAAAATTCGTTTTATTTGACTATGAATAATAACTATGTAAGGTGATAACTTACCTATCAGTATTTTCTTGTGGCTTGGTTCGCTTGCAAGTGTTCTCCTCGTTTAAGTTTGTATATGAAGTTATGTTTATATGTTCGTAATTATGATTAGGTATGAGCGTTATATGGAGGTTGTCTCAGAAAACGAAGTACATACATGACGATATACTTATTATTCTAATAGATTTCCTTTTAAATTATTACTTGTGCGAAAATTAGACCTGAAAAATAACGTGGAGGAAGAATACAAAATATTTTTATTATAGATCAGCGATAAAGAACACTCATTTCTGATTTATAATTGCACGCGACACTCGTGACACCTAGCGAAACATAACGGAACTTCAATATAAGATCGATCGAATTAGAGAACGCCATCTATAGAGCAATGTATAAAACTTGGTGCAATATGATTCTGTTCACCAATTTTAATAAATACCAGATGGCAATTTTAGCCCCGATTTAATTGCCAAGGTTGACATGACGCGGGCGAAGGATCGAATCCTGCGTATGTATGACAAGTGGTTTTACATTGCACAATCAAGGAAAGTGTTGAAAATTAAAATAGGTTAGCAAAACAGATCGGTAAAACAACAATATTTACTTACAATACCGTTTTTGATAATGTCATAAAGTACAGGACACAAGAACATTCGCGCGCGCTCGCCCGCCCGCTATAGATAAAATACATACTATTATATTCTTGACGCGCCGCAAAATGCGCGCTACGCGGTGCGGCTGAATGCGTTTCCTGGATGTATGTAGTTTCGAAGCAAATGAAAAAGCAAAATTAATACAACACGATTCGATGCGACTCGCCGGGTCTCACAGGCGACTCTAGCCGCCGCGCCGCGCCGTTATGACCATGAAAATTATTGGAAGGTACGAAATACGCCAGGAGGAGGCGCGAGTCGAACGGGCAACAAGAAGAGTTCTGTATCGAACGGCGAGCGGCACAGCGACAAGCGGGCGGCATGTATGGGGCAATAGGAAGGATGGCCGAAACAAAGCGAAGCGGGCAGCGGCGTCGCTACGTAACGTTCCTGACATGAGAACCGTGTCGTCGTACCGCTGCCAGCGGTACACACCGCTGAGCTCATCGTGGTAGCTGAGCGGTTAGGATACATTGACAAAGCGTGGCTGAACGATCAGCCGCGGACAGCGATGATCATGACACCCGCAAAGCGGCAATACCATATTTGGACCTTGATCGGGCAAAAAATTGAATCAACATTAACATTAACATCTGACAATGGTTAAGTAAAGAGTAAGCTTAATAAAAGTAATCATGCCTAATAACGGTTCCACTATGTTATGTAGAATGCAATTCGCCAATATTCGCGGACTGCGCTCGAATCTCCACGAAGTTCACCATCATCTCCAAACAGAGCGTCCTCCTCTCCTATTCTTGACGGAAACGAAAATCGGTGATCCAAAAAACAAGGATTCTTTAAAATGTAATGGCTACGTGCTTGAAACACATTTCAAACTCTACGCTGGTGTATGTGTTTACATCCGCTCCGATTTGGTTTACCAACGTCTACGTAAAGATAATAGTTTTCCTGTCCTATGGATTCAAATAATGTATGGCAACCAGCGGTGGATCTACGGGTGTCTTTACAGATCTCACAAAGAAAACAAATATAAAACTAGTCTTTTTGAGCATTTGTCTGAGCAATTAAAACAATACCAAAGAAATAATTATGAAGTAGATAAAATAGTTATTTTAGGGGACTTCAACGCGCATCATAAGCAATGGCTTGGGTCATCGAAAACTAACCACGCAGGGAAGGAAGCATCTATATTTGCAGTTGAAAATAATTTGATACAAATGGTTAATGAGATCACCAGGCTCCCTGATCGATCAAGGGACACTGCCGCCCGTCTAGATCTTATATTGATGACTTGTCCAACCGAAATGTATGTAACCAGTGTGCATGAACCGCTGGGCACGTCTGATCACTGTTTGGTGAAATTATTCGAACAAGGTAAACATATTATTGAAGGGTCATCTGCGGCCACTGACAGAAGCTTTCAATGCAATTCTGAGTGCACTAAAGCTGCCAGTAAAAAGACACAGTCCTATGAGGTTTTGAGGAATGCTCTTCTAAATGGGAATCCAAATGTTCCGGAACTGAGACAATTCTACAAAAAGGATGCGATAACTTGCAAAAGAGCCCGTTGCACAAAACGATTAAAAAAGGGAATAAAATGAATTAAACTAGCGAGGGGATGCGTGGCCGATGGGAAGTTCGATCTCGAGTGCGGCCCCGCTAGAGTACTAGAGTGCAGGACGAAAACTCTTTCCTCCGGCGCCGCCTCGAAGATCTAGAGGCGTCCACCAGCAAATAATCAACGGAAGAAATAATGGAGCTGGTAGAGGCGAGAGTGCAGGCTAGATTGGAGTCGGCGCTGATGGGGCCGGCTCAGAGACCTTCACTGGCTCACGAGAGGCGATTAACTCCAGGGGACATCCCACTCGCCGAGATGGATTTGGAGGAGATCGTCCATCAATAATGGACCTCAGTTTGCTCCAGGCGAACAAAACCACTGGGCCCGCGCCCAGGACCTGTTGTCCTAAAGCCTGGCGCAATGGTCGGTGCAAGTGGCCGTGGTCGCCGAACCGTATTTTGTCTCGCCCCGCGATAACTGGGTAGGGGACATCGACGGGTCGGTGGCCATCATCACCCAGAGTGCCGCTGGCTCCACGCCCTTCTCGCAAAAAAGTCGAGAAGGGCCAGGGATGCGTCGCGGCTTTGTTGGGGGACTTGTGGATAGTAGGAGTTTATTTCTCCCCCAACAGACCTCTGGCCGAGTTCGAAACGTTTCTTGTTCGGCTGGGGACCCTGGTTGAGCAGGGCCAACCTCACCCGACGATCGTCGCCGGCGACTTCAACGCGAAGTCCGCGGTCTGCGGTTCGCCGGCGACCAACGCTCGCGGTGGGCGGTACCAGGAATGGGCGATCTCCGTCGGCCTGGCCGTCCTGAACAGGGGGTCGGTGAACACGTGTGTGCGGCACAACGGCGGGTCTGTTGTGGATCTATCGTTGTCGGACCATCGTCGCCCCGAGTATTCGGCCGAGTATTCTAGTGTTGGACCGAGTGCCCCTCGACAGGACGGCCCGCGGTGGGCTCTGGGACGCCTCGACAAGGAAACCATAGGGCTGGCCGCTCTGGCAGTCTCGTGGCTCCCCGCACCGGACCCTCCGGTGCGGGGTCGAGCAGCAGGCGGAGTGGTTCGGGGTGTCGGGGTGGCAATGTCGGATGTTTGCGACGCCGCCATGCCCCGGAAGCGCTCCGTCGTCCTCCGCGGCGGGAGGTGTACTGGTGGTCGGTGGAATTAGCGCAGTTGCGCGCGTCATGCGTGGCTGCGCGCCGCCGATACGCCAGGCATCACCGCCGCCGTATTCGCAGTCAGAATCACGAGGACCAGGAGCGGCAGCTCTACGGCCTCTACAAGGAGGCGAAGAGAGCGCTGCGGGTGGCCATTCATAGGGCCAAGGTCGCGGCACGTAGGGAGTTTTAGAGACTCTCGACGCGGACCCGTGGGGGCGGCCATACAGACTAGTGTTCAACAAACTTCGATCGGCGGCGCCCCCACTGTCGCAGAGTCTCAGGCCTGATCTTCTGGGATGTGCTAGGTCAGGAAACCTCCACGTGGTGCACCCCGGGCAACGGCGCGTCGATCAGACCGGTCAGGCTGATCTGCGCGCCGGCAAATATCCTGACAATGAGGTGGTTGGCGGTCGTCGCCTCTTGTGGCGGCCGTCGTATCGTAGTGTGACGTGATTGGCCCATCTTGGGCGGCTCCCGGTTCTGTCCCGGGGGTGTCGACGGACGGATGGATCTTTCAAATTTTAACAAAACACCAATCATCACTTTGACGAGGTTGCCTACTCCAGTTCCGGCTGGAGAGGCGGAACTCAGGGGACGAAAGTCCACCGATGGTATCTTCTTGGTAGAGGAGTGCGTGGGCGAGAAGCCTGCAGAGGTCGTGGCCGAATTTGTCCGGCCTTATAGCAACATCGAGGTCGATTCTGAGTCGAGCGAGAGTGTCTCCTCAGTTCGTAGTAGAATGTTTTGGAGGAGGTACTCTCGCTCCAAGGACAGCTCCGAGCCCCTGACGACCGATACGAATGAGCCGGCTCCGAAGACAGTCACAACGGATGGTCGCGGTAGAGGGCGTCCGCCATCAATAGGGAAATACGTGGGGCTCAAAAAGGCCCAAAAGGAGCTCGACGCTCGAAGACGAGAGCAAGCCCGTCGAAGGATGGAAGAAGAGACGGAGGGGCAACGCAAGAAGGAAAAACCACCGGTGGCTCCTAAGCCTATGGACGTTGGAGAAGATCGCGTCATAAGCAAGGAAGACCTGCTACACTGCGGTCAAGTGGTCCGTCAAATAGTTCGTAAGTCGGTGAACCTAAAAGGCACCTCGCAGAAAGCTCTCAACTACGTGACGGACACAATCAAACAGTACGTCGTGCAGCCAGAATCAGCCAGAGCTGATGGCACGCCTTGAAAAAGAGGCAAGGGAATGGAAGGAGCGCGGCGCTCAAATTGAGGCGTCTGTGAAGACGCTCCAGGATGAAAACAGCTCCCTCCGGAAGCGCCCGAAAGAACTGGAGACGTCCGCCAGCAGGCCTTCCACGGAGGAGGAAAATGTTAGCAATGGTGGAGGCATTTCATAGAAATCATGGATATCTAACTAGTCTGCTCGTGACTTCGCCCGCGTGAAGTTTTTATCCGGGATATATATCCCGCTATATATTCCTCCAGGATAAGTAGCCTATGATCCCAAGGTCCACTATCTCCATACCTTCATCGAATCCGTTCGGTAGTTATTGAATTAATCGCGTGATAAATAAACGCAGCGAGTGTCTTTGTTTTATAATATGTAAGGATGTAGTGACTTGACTTCTAAATTGGGAACTGAATCATAATTTACAATCGAGTAGGAACTCGCTTACTTTACTATTGATATATTATATATTTATTGATTGATTCCTTTCTAACCGAAGTTCGACTACGGCGGCCAATCACATCGGAGATAAACCAAGTACGCAGGACATATTATAGTGCACAAGTGTGTGCAATACACAGGTGCACTCTCTGTTCTTTCACTCTCATAGTCCGGTGAGACGGCAACCCGACATGACCGTAGAGATCCGGTGCAGAACCAACGGCTTTACGTGCTCTCCGAGGCACAGTAGTATCACACCGCCAACTTCCTGACTCCGAGCTGCGACTGAGTATATTTTGGAAGAACCCAGTCGCAAATATTTTGCCCGACCCGGGATTCGAACCCAGGACCTCAGCGTGGTAGTCGTACTCATAACGTGTACAAATACAACTACGCCACTAAGGCAGTCGGGCGTTATTTATTATTTTATACATGAGACAACTCAAACTCTATTGATACAGAAGTATTCTAAGTCGCAACTGATAACCGTCGCGTAAAGCAAATAAATTATTAGTGTTCGGAAGTTCCTTACAAAAATATAACCGCAATTAATTGTCTGAGTAATAACGTTAAAATTGTAACCGTTAGGCATTTTAAATGTTGTACATGTTATTTTTATATACGTCATGACTTCACTTGCTCCGTAGCACTCTCAGCGCTCACATCGAATTGTCAAAGTTAAAGGGAATTATTGTAATTGTTTAAAAACTTATTTTTGTAATATATACCAGTTGCCGAGATACGTGATTTTATTGCACCGACTACAGTGTGTCCCCTACGAGACAATTAGGTACTAATAAACACGTTAAGTGTGGACGATTTTGTTGGGTCGGAAACCTCTAATTAATTGGGATTTATATTGAGACTTATTTATATTTTTGCTAATATAATATTTATGATACTATCGACACATATCGTAGATCTTTACACTACTTTTGCTTTTTCATCAACGTATCGTCTATTGATTAGAGTCAATTCGTTAGGACACCGCTCTTCAAAGTTAACGCTACAAGTTTGCCGAACGGGGACGTGTGTCATATTAACTGCGTATTCAAAATTAACTGATAAAATTCGTTTTATTTGACTATGAATAATAACTATGTAAGGTGATAACTTACCTATCAGTATTTTCTTGTGGCTTGGTTCGCTTGCAAGTGTTCTCCTCGTTTAAGTTTGTATATGAAGTTATGTTTATATGTTCGTAATTATGATTAGGTATGAGCGTTATATGGAGGTTGTCTCAGAAAACGAAGTACATACATGACGATATACTTATTATTCTAATAGATTTCCTTTTAAATTATTACTTGTGCGAAAATTAGACCTGAAAAATAACGTGGAGGAAGAATACAAAATATTTTTATTATAGATCAGCGATAAAGAACACTCATTTCTGATTTATAATTGCACGCGACACTCGTGACACCTAGCGAAACATAACGGAACTTCAATATAAGATCGATCGAATTAGAGAACGCCATCTATAGAGCAATGTATAAAACTTGGTGCAATATGATTCTGTTCACCAATTTTAATAAATACCAGATGGCAATTTTAGCCCCGATTTAATTGCCAAGGTTGACATGACGCGGGCGAAGGATCGAATCCTGCGTATGTATGACAAGTGGTTTTTACATTGCACAATCAAGGAAAGTGTTGAAAATTAAAATAGGTTAGCAAAACAGATCGGTAAAACAACAATATTTACTTACAATACCGTTTTTGATAATGTCATAAAGTACAGGACACAAGAACATTCGCGCGCGCTCGCCCGCCCGCTATAGATAAAATACATACTATTATATTCTTGACGCGCCGCAAAATGCGACGCTACGCGGTGCGGCTGAATGCGTTTCCTGGATGTATGTAGTTTCGAAGCAAATGAAAAAGCAAAATTAATACAACACGATTCGATGCGACTCGCCGGGTCTCACAGGCGACTCTAGCCGCCGCGCCGCGCCGTTATGACCATGAAAATTATTGGAAGGTACGAAATACGCCAGGAGGAGGCGCGAGTCGAACGGGCAACAAGAAGAGTTCTGTATCGAACGGCGAGCGGCACAGCGACAAGCGGGCGGCATGTATGGGGCAATAGGAAGGATGGCCGAAACAAAGCGAAGCGGGCAGCGGCGTCGCTACGTAACGTTCCTGACATGAGAACCGTGTCGTCGTACCGCTGCCAGCGGTACACACCGCTGAGCTCATCGTGGTAGCTGAGCGGTTAGGATACATTGACAAAGCGTGGCTGAACGATCAGCCGCGGACAGCGATGATCATGACACCCGCAAAGCGGCAATACCATATTTGGACCTTGATCGGGCAAAAAATTGAATCAACATTAACATTAACATCTGACAATGGTTAAGTAAAGAGTAAGCTTAATAAAAGTAATCATGCCTAATAACGGTTCCACTATGTTATGTAGAATGCAATTCGCCAATATTCGCGGACTGCGCTCGAATCTCCACGAAGTTCACCATCATCTCCAAACAGAGCGTCCTCCTCTCCTATTCTTGACGGAAACGAAAATCGGTGATCCAAAAAACAAGGATTCTTTAAAATGTAATGGCTACGTGCTTGAAACACATTTCAAACTCTACGCTGGTGTATGTGTTTACATCCGCTCCGATTTGGTTTACCAACGTCTACGTAAAGATAATAGTTTTCCTGTCCTATGGATTCAAATAATGTATGGCAACCAGCGGTGGATCTACGGGTGTCTTTACAGATCTCACAAAGAAAACAAATATAAAACTAGTCTTTTTGAGCATTTGTCTGAGCAATTAAAACAATACCAAAGAAATAATTATGAAGTAGATAAAATAGTTATTTTAGGGGACTTCAACGCGCATCATAAGCAATGGCTTGGGTCATCGAAAACTAACCACGCAGGGAAGGAAGCATCTATATTTGCAGTTGAAAATAATTTGATACAAATGGTTAATGAGATCACCAGGCTCCCTGATCGATCAAGGGACACTGCCGCCCGTCTAGATCTTATATTGATGACTTGTCCAACCGAAATGTATGTAACCAGTGTGCATGAACCGCTGGGCACGTCTGATCACTGTTTGGTGAAATTATTCGAACAAGGTAAACATATTATTGAAGGGTCATCTGCGGCCACTGACAGAAGCTTTCAATGCAATTCTGAGTGCACTAAAGCTGCCAGTAAAAAGACACAGTCCTATGAGGTTTTGAGGAATGCTCTTCTAAATGGGAATCCAAATGTTCCGGAACTGAGACAATTCTACAAAAAGGATGCGATAACTTGCAAAAGAGCCCGTTGCACAAAACGATTAAAAAAGGGAATAAAATGAATTAAACTAGCGAGGGGATGCGTGGCCGATGGGAAGTTCGATCTCGAGTGCGGCCCCCCGCTAGAGTACTAGAGTGCAGGACGAAAACTCTTTCCTCCGGCGCCGCCTCGAAGATCTAGAGGCGTCCACCAGCAAATAATCAACGGAAGAAATAATGGAGCTGGTAGAGGCGAGAGTGCAGGCTAGATTGGAGTCGGCGCTGATGGGGCCGGCTCAGAGACCTTCACTGGCTCACGAGAGGCGATTAACTCCAGGGGACATCCCACTCGCCGAGATGGATTTGGAGGAGATCGTCCATCAATAATGGACCTCAGTTTGCTCCAGGCGAACAAAACCACTGGGCCCGCGCCCAGGACCTGTTGTCCTAAAGCCTGGCGCAATGGTCGGTGCAAGTGGCCGTGGTCGCCGAACCGTATTTTGTCTCGCCCCGCGATAACTGGGTAGGGGACATCGACGGGTCGGTGGCCATCATCACCCAGAGTGCCGCTGGCTCCACGCCCTTCGCAAAAGTCGAGAAGGGCCAGGGATGCGTCGCGGCTTTGTTGGGGGACTTGTGGATAGTAGGAGTTTATTTCTCCCCAACAGACCTCTGGCCGAGTTCGAAACGTTTCTTGTTCGGCTGGGGACCCTGGTTGAGCAGGGCCAACCTCACCCGACGATCGTCGCCGGCGACTTCAACGCGAAGTCCGCGGTCTGCGGTTCGCCGGCGACCAACGCTCGCGGTGGGCGGTACCAGGAATGGGCGATCTCCGTCGGCCTGGCCGTCCTGAACAGGGGGTCGGTGAACACGTGTGTGCGGCACAACGGCGGGTCTGTTGTGGATCTATCGTTGTCGGACCATCGTCGCCCCGAGTATTCGGCCGAGTATTCTAGTGTTGGACCGAGTGCCCCTCGACAGGACGGCCCGCGGTGGGCTCTGGGACGCCTCGACAAGGAAACCATAGGGCTGGCCGCTCTGGCAGTCTCGTGGCTCCCCGCACCGGACCCTCCGGTGCGGGGTCGAGCAGCAGGCGGAGTGGTTCGGGGTGTCGGGGTGGCAATGTCGGATGTTTGCGACGCCGCCATGCCCCGGGCGCTCCGTCGTCCTCCGCGGCGGGAGGTGTACTGGTGGTCGGTGGAATTAGCGCAGTTGCGCGCGTCATGCGTGGCTGCGCGCCGCCGATGCGCCAGGCATCACCGCCGCCGTATTCGCAGTCAGAATCACGAGGACCAGGAGCGGCAGCTCTACGGCCTCTACAAGGAGGCGAAGAGAGCGCTGCGGGTGGCCATTCATAGGGCCAAGGTCGCGGCACGTAGGGAGTTTTTAGAGACTCTCGACGCGGACCCGTGGGGGCGGCCATACAGACTAGTGTTCAACAAACTTCGATCGGCGGCGCCCCCACTGTCGCAGAGTCTCAGGCCTGATCTTCTGGGATGTGCTAGGTCAGGAAACCTCCACGTGGTGCACCCCGGGCAACGGCGCGTCGATCAGACCGGTCAGGCTGATCTGCGCGCCGGCAAATATCCTGACAATGAGGTGGTTGGCGGTCGTCGCCTCTTGTGGCGGCCGTCGTATCGTAGTGTGACGTGATTGGCCCATCTTGGGCGGCTCCCGGTTCTGTTTCGGAGGTGTCGACGGGCTCGGTATGCGCTCATCCCGCCCCGAGCAGGCAGTGGGGGGACTCTCTCTCCCATTGTCGCCGTCGTAGTTCGTAATCCGGTATGGAGGTCTGTGGATATGTCTCGCGCTCCTGCTGGACCGAGGGTTTTGGCTTAACCGCCCGGACCGCGAGGAAGAAAACCTCTATAAAAATCACCCCGAATCCCAAGCGGCGGCGCACCGCGAGGGCATGCATGGCCGATGGGTAGTTCGGTCTCGAGTGCGACCCCCGCCAGAGTACCTCGCCTAAGAACTCAAAAATCAAAAATCTTTCAAAAATCCTTATATCTCACATTTTGTCTCGTTGTTTGTAGAATATTCTCAATAATACACTACCAAAGGAAGATTTTCGGAGTATAAAACAAATTAAATGTCTACTTCTCAAATATATTCAGTCAGTTCAATATTTTCGATTGCCAATTTGGGAGATAATACCAATTTGTAGTAACAAATAAAACACAAGGCCCCGGTAATAATTATAATTTTCATAAATACAGTAAACGTCCGTAAACTAGATATATCTAAAATCACTACACATTAAAACTTAAAATTTAAAAACAGATTTAATTTAAAATACATTGATTAAAGATGGATTATTTACAAACAAATATTATTTTTAATGTTTAAGTTATTAATTCCATTAATTTATATTTTAATTATTTAGTATTAAGAAAATTTCGAATTTATTCGAGTAATGACCAAAATTTAAATACATTATTATGACTAGATATATAAATGCATTGGTTATGAAACACTATTTTCCGAACGTAAAATTAATAATGCGATTATGAATTTTCAAACTGATTGTCGAATGAAGAAAGTTAAATATTCTTAATTTAATTTTTTATCTTACTGAAGCGTATTTTGGGCAGTTGGTATGCGGAAAGTGAGGTAATATTCCATAATAAATTAAAACATACTACGACTAGAATATAATTAGATAGCCATATACTTTCATTTAAATTAAAATATGTCGAAATAGTTCGCGTCTAGCAAGTTAAGCCAATGTTAGAATAATAAATAAAAATATAAAACATTTGAAACTCCTACGTACTAAACTGCTAGACATTAATTACTTCAATGATTCAACCAGTCTATTCAATTAGGAAATTAAATAATTAAAAACATACTCAATAGCTTTAAACTAAAATATTAATCATGAAGGTATATGACAAATCTCATACCATTTCGTTTTACCATGGTTTCTTTAACTTAAGATATCCCTGAATATATGAGATGGTCATATCTATGTTTCCTTAATCATAGTTTATGATTGAACTCTTATTTCGTAAATAGATGCCATTGAAATATATTTTGGGATCCTTACATTTAAAGGCTTGGCGAGTATTTTTAAACATAACAAAATTCCTGCAGCGCTAAAATCAGATCCGACAAACTTAAATCGCTATTGGAATCGAACTTTATCAAACGGGTATCGGGTTTGCGGGTATTCGAGTACCCAGGGTAAGGATTTGTGATGCGTGGGTCTGCGTGAGTGGGCTGCGCGCGTCGCGAGGGCATGGGGGGGTATCTACCGCCCGAGTCCGGTCCACAGCAGGCCAGGGTCGTGGTTGTTGGCCCCCGGGTATCCATGATCCGCCTCCACATACGATCTGCGGTTGTAAGATCTACGTACAACGATATTTTAGACAATATTTGTATATGAACCGGTTTAATGTAGCGTAACATTTGAGCGTTTAGCGCGTATGCTTATTTGTCGAAAATCACGTGTCGACGCGTTGCTTTAGTCCAAAACCGTCTAAACGACAAATGTGTACACTGTATTATATTGTATTTGTTGTGCATAAATGTGCGTGTAAATTGAGTAAATGTGTAAAAGTAATAGAAACTAAAATTGTTTCATCTAACGTGAAAGTCTTTAGCCCCAATTCCAATCTTGTGCAATGTGCAATAAGTGTTAAAATCAAAAATACTTTTGACTTATAGACCGGGAGTCGAACCATGGTCTTTACTGGTTTCAAAATGTTAGCACCTTGCTAAAAGGTTATTGATAAGTTCTATAATTAAATATGTTGTCAGGGCTTCTCTTAATATTTCTTTTGATTTCAAATCTCAACAAGGCCTAGAACGATTATTCAAGTACTTATCATGTTTATGAGCGTAAGTGATAACTTAGCATCATTCCTCAGGTAATTAGTATGACGGTAATCTACTATAAAAAGTGGATACACACCTGATACTGCCGAAGGGTTTGACCGGGCGCAGAGAGTAGATCTTGTGCATGCCTCCACCACCGCCGCCTGGTACAAATAAGCAATACATTAAGAGTCTTATTCCCGTGGAACCAGAGAGATCCTGCGCTTCAGGAAGGAGGCTGGCTAGACCCTTAGCAGGCATACCACTTACAACGACCCGACCTACTTTAGGCTAAGAGCGGAACAAGAAGCCCCTCAACATAAAACATAGAAGTCTTATTCACTATAAAAGTAAACATTAATCGTATATAATGCGACCAACTACAGAAGTCAAGCCCAAATAAATGGTACACAAAGGGGGTTTTCAGTGTTGTTTGTTTTATTTGTTAACTGGCTGATATCATTAATTCGAACGTTGTGAAATAGGCTTTAAGATATTAAAAACGATATAAGGGAACAGAGAAGACGCATGTCGGCACATTGTTCGGGGGGAAGAATTTAGATTCCTTTGGTTCGAGCCGAAATCGAAGAACGGAAGCTGTTGTTTCTGAAGCCAGCTCAAAAGTTTAAAAATTTAACAAGCGATCATTTCTATAAGCGTCTTTGATAATTCATCAAGTGGATTGCTAGCGATTGCCTACTAAATATTCAAAGGCCAGCCATAAAATCTGTTACAAATGCCAACGCCCTGATCTTCCGAGGAAGCGGCATCCTTATCAAAGATAATTGACATCCGCAGTGCGTGGTTTAATGTGTTTAAGGTCGGGCTTCTGTATTTATTATGTCCCATAGCTTAATGGCATGATGTAGCACTTTTGCATAGTGATATTTTATAAGTCGACTGAACAAATGGTAATTTGAATAAGGGCCGATGACCTATGAGATGAGACTATAAATAGGCGATTAAGAAAAACATATGATAAAAGTTTTTAGGCAGTATATAGTAGGAAGGGACGAGAAATATACGTTTTATAGACTTTATATATAAAATAATGCTGGTGGTGATGTATTTAATATCCGTTCGGATAGCGACCACCGTACACAAGTTGTTAAAACCCGCCATAGTGGCCCATGTAAATGTGTCGCGTTCCGGGATCAGCCTGTGTATATCCGGATCCGACAGGCCGGCATAATTGTGTCGACTGTCGAGGGGTAATCATCTCTCGTCAGTCGACATTCTATTGGACCCCTCACCACTTACCATCAGGTTGGATCACTTTACCGTGGCAATATAAAAATAAATAATTGTATTTAGTTGCGTACTTAATTAAAAAACTAATATATCGCTTATTTATTGGCTATTACTAAGTGGGTCACAGAGTCCCTGAGGAATAACAAATTATGCCACATTACATTATTTAAATAATTATGATAAGGATATACTGTTTATGACGTAAAGTGTTATGGAAATAGTAAATAATTAAATTTTATACTTAATTTTATATTAAATGAAACCAGCATTAGTGCCTTCTCGGGATAAAGAGGATCTCATCACAAGCAACTGTTTTCGACTTTGCCAGTGTAAAAGGCCTTTCCCGCTAAAAACGTCGCGTCGTCAAAACACTGTATAAAGTCAGTGCTGTCTACTTAAAAATTCTGATAAAAAATCCATTATTTCCCATGGGAGCAAATTACCGGAATAAAAAGTAGCCTATGTTTCAATCCAGGACACGGTCTACATGTGTGCTAAATTGCATCCAAATTCGTCTAGTTATTTTTGCGTTTACTTTTAATGAATATGAAAACATTTTTAAACACTTTCGCATTTATAAAATTAGTAAGAAGATAAGACAATAGTAATATAATTTCAATAATCGGAACAGTAGTTTCAAAGGCTACTCACTACATCCAGACCTAAAACTCTTTGTAATATACGTAATTACTCGTAAGATGACGAAAGACTTGAAAGTTGCATCATTGCTTTTAAATTTAAAACATTTTTGATACCAATAAATTGGTATTTTCTTTTAAATTGACGCGATACGATACAAGATTTAATTCAAACAATATAATCTATCACTCAAAACTTCCATTATAGCGTTCTGAAAATCATTTAATCCAATAGAAATATTATTTATTAAACGGTTTTTATGATATAAATTTAAGCTTAAAATATACAAAGCCTTGTCTCAAATCTATAAAAATATAAATTTTGAGAAATGCTTGTGAATAACAAAAATATTTACGGAGTTGTTTTTGTAACGCCAACACAGGCTTCTGAGAAGTTTTAACAACCCACCTACGACTAGGTTAGTGCGACAAACCACACCTATTGTTAGCAAACTAATCAGCAAGTTTGATGGCAAGTTAATCCATCACGGGGCTCATGTATCAAGCACAGACGGTGGCAGATCGAGTTTAATTGGAAGTTGTCCCTCGGGCTTGCAACTGCGAGTTGCGACTTGTCATTACAAATAGTTGCAATTGCCGATACGGTTTCCTGTTTGAAATGGTGCAATGATTCAATTTTAGAATTGGAATAAACTGGATGTATTTTGTGATTTCATATTTAGAACATTGTTTTTTATGACGTGGGCTTATCTATAAATTTAATTAATTAGTGATTATACCATTTTTGAATTATTTAAGAAAGAAAAGGGGTAAACAGAAATTTATTACATTACTGAATAATCTGTATTAATGTATGCGATATTGTATAAATTATTTTGTTCTCTGAGCATTACAATCGTCTTCGAAGTTTTACATAATTTATACTGCACATGGCACATGATACCTACTGGTATGGACAAAGAAATATTGTAGTCCTCGGTCTATACCTGATCTAAGAATCTTGGCTATCCAACTCCAATCATACCAACCATTAGAAATTAGGTAAGGTAGCTCAGCTATAGGTCTTGTATTTTGTAATAATTTATTATTTAGTGTACACAATTTTGTCGAATCTAAATTTTCGTTAACTTTAAGTTCCATTCAACAAACATCGAGTTAAAAGTTGAAACAAGGCTCATTGTCTACGTTTAAAGTTACTCGGAAAGTAACTTTTCTTATGTTACATAAAATACCATGTAATGAAGCCGTTACTCATCCTTACAGCTAATAAGACAACGAATAAACAATATTACGGTCTAAAGTCCGTTACATGTAACATATAGGGTTGCTAGAGTTTACTCGTTTTAGGCGACATCGGCATTCTAGGGGATTCAAGAATAAAATACGCGACGACCATTTTGAATATTAAAACATCTTAAATAAAACTATTTATTGTAGTTTTTATATTATAATGTTTTCCTTCAACGTTTTAAAGACTTTGCAGCCTTTGTAGACCGGGAATGGGCCCCGTGACCATATATAAAATCCGAGATTAAATCAGCAAAATAATTTTGTTTCAATGTCTAACATTCGCGTAAACATAAGAAATCATTATTAACACATTTTTTTTTTAATTTATTTTCAGATTATCTTTCATTAGACCCATCGACGCTTTTTCCTTTCTTTGAACTGATATCATTCTTTATTGCTTTTATTAAACTTAGGGTTTTACAGTTAAATTCATGACAAAAGGACATGGGTGTCCCTTTAAATACTTACGGGCAACTGGTCAGCCTAGTTACAAAGTTACTAGTTACTACCCTCCAGTTATTACCGCAACTCTGTATGCTTAAAGATATTTTTAAAACTCAGTTTATTTCTTACTTTACAAGCAGATGTGGCATACTTAACAGTTACGTATATTTTAATTGCTTTCTACACATACAAGAATATGTATGAAATTTCCGAGATTTCGTAAAGTTTTTACCTTAGCTAAAATATGATTAGTATTTTGTCAAACTTGTACAAAAGTATTTGTCTTGTTGAGTCAAACTACAAAACTAACCAATTTTGATATGTTAATAATTTATCTTCTAGGCTATCAAAAAATGAAGGTAAAATAGAGCTTATTTCATGCTTTTAAGATCGCTCTTAATGTGCTGCCAGCAGTCTCTTGACAGCGAGCGAAAAATTTACACGTAAGTAAGGGTTGCGAAAGTAGACTTTAATTCATGCAATATTTATCATTTTGGATTTATCACATACATATCCTGGAACAGATGTTTGTACTTTATAGGTACTATAAGTTATTTTTTACTGTTCGCACAAGTTTACTACTCCGATCTATGTTATGAGGCACTTTTTTCGTACTTAGCCTGTAATAAAACGTACTGTTGTGCGTGATTACAACTCCAATGATGAAATATCTGTCACTAAAAGTAAAATACGTTATACCTAATGACTCCAGGCCACTTGTAATCCTGTTAACTGACGTTTACCCGCAGGATATAGGTACTGATTAAATATGATTTGTATTTGCAAAAGGCGAAAGAGGTATCATGCTGTCAATGGTCTATGTATGTAGATATTCATAACATTATTATTTAATAAATACCATTTGAGCGTTGACGTCATTATTCCCTGGTCAATTTTTTATCTATAGCCCCCCAAGGAAGAATATTCGTAATCAATAATTATAGACCTAATTAAGGTATTTAAACTAAATGTGCTTACCGGGAATCGTATATTATTTGATAACATTGAAAATGTGCTTACATAAGTTCAAACATGAGAAGGGAGTGGTACTAACCTACATTTAATCATGTAGTTTTTTTTATCATAAATACAATATTTTTCAAACACACTGGCTAAAATGACCTTTAAAAGCACACACACACACACACATTTTATCCCTGGAGGAGTATGCGAAGACGCATCTAATGCACCCACTTTTCACCATATGTAGGTACTCCGTCCTATGATAGAAGAAAGCTATGGCCGTACCAGGCACTAATTTTAGACTCCGCGCTGATACTGAGCAGAAACCCAATAGCACTCTCTGACTCGGGATTTGAATCCAAAACAAAGCGATAATGTGTACCTAGCACGAATACTATGCAACCGAGGTAGTCCTTAAAGCACAAAATTAGAAAATGTGTTCTTACCGGTGGCGAAAGGTTAAATTTTCCGTTAGAGAACCCGATACAACGTATAGGCACTTATATACATCAGCAATCAATATAATAATAATATATGCAAATCGGTATGATTATAACTACATTCTACATAAATTCCATATAAAGGGAAGCCGGGATGAATCGGGTTATATGGACTCTTCACCACTGATCCTTGCTGAATTAATTCTACCGTGGAAAAGTAGCGTGGAATGGAATGAACTATCTCCCTCGGAGTTATCTCGGCGTAATGACTTGTCCTTTAAACGAGGTTTCGAAAAAGTTTTTTCACGGTAGACAGCGGCTTGGCTGTGCCGACGTCCATGGGCAACGGTAACCACTTACCAACAGGTGGGCCGTTAGCTCGTCTGTCTTCGGCAGCAATAAAAAAAAATATATTACTCTAGTAAAGTTATGCTTACCGCTAGCAGGCGCTTGGACCACAGTTGGCGGCTCGTGGAAGAAATTGGATCGTTCCTCAGGGGACAGTGAAGCCATGGTCTCCAGGTTCTCGCGCAGGGAGTCGAAGAATGATCCCACGTCGTTTAGCACTCCTGTAACATATGTACTATTTGAAAACCAAACAGCCTTATACGGGCAAAGGGAGTCCACTGTACCTAGTAAGTTCAGTGGTGGAATAATGATTAAGCAGAGATGGTCATGCTTCCCTAGTCGAAACAGTAGAAAAGTTCAAAACTGGCTAAGTGTAAATACGATTTTATTTCTTTTAAATTCTGTACTAGACATAATACAGTCATCATAATCTATAATATTATTAATGAGAATTTAGATGGATGTTTGTTTCTCAATCACGCGAGAACGAAACGGATCTGGATGTTTGGCACAGAGATAGATTACAATCTGGAGTAGCACATAGTCTACTTTTTATCGCAAAAGAACGATCCACCCTTGCATACAAAGCAGACTTAATAAAATGTACCAAATGTTACACGAAAGCAAGAAATCTTCAAATATTTACGCCTTACGACGTTTCTTTATCAATATAATGTCGCCGAAAGACATAATATTACAGATTTTCCTTAACATTCTGACTCGATAAACAATTGTGGTAAACATGGCAGTAAAAGGAATGCATATACGAAGCTCACGAGACGATTTCATAATAAAAAGATTGCCATTTCTTTTATATTCGCCAGTTTTATATAACTCAGCGATAAGACCACGAAGTTATTTTGTTGATGGTGTCACGATTGTTGAAAAAAATTACTATATGGGGGTACCCATAGGGAATAGGGGTGAGGAAAGGCAGCCGCTTGAGTTCAATACAAGTTTTTTTTCTAGACAAATGATTCAACTATGGGACATTTTTACTATCGATATGTGAGAGACAATGTCGCTATTTGTGTCTACATTCTAGTTAGTCAGTGGGGGATACGCTATTTGATACGTTTGTCCCCCACCACTAACAGTGTTTCTATAAGGTTTGTTTGAGCGATTCGATAAAAGGTTAGATTAGTAAATAGGGGTCCGAATTCAATACAAAGTGTATACTCCTGTATGGTAAGTACGTGAGTACTTTTGTTGTATTATTGGGACTATTTGAGATTTGCAACCGTCTCCCTCAGATAAAAAGCTGGTTACGCCTAAAAGCAATTTCAGAAATACGATCAACACTTCAGATTATTGTACCTGCCTATACTAAGACTTAATGATAGTGATTAGATACTATCTGTCTGTTGTCGGCTTTGGAAAATTCAACCAAAGAGTGTGGGACTCTCACGATCTCAAGTTTAAGACCAAGCTTGCAGTGTACAGTGCTATTTTACCGATACATCTGTATGCCTCTGAAACGTGGGTTGCTTACAAAACTGTTAATAAGAGACTAGACGCGTTACACATGAAATGCTTACGCGCAATTTTACGCATAAAATAGCAAGATCTTTTTCGTAATACTGAGGTTCTTCCAAGGATGGGCCTAGTGGGTATTGTCTTTGTTATAAAAGCTCAGATACGCTGGTGTGGACATCTGATACGCATGGAAGAAAATCGCATGCTTCGTCTATTTTCTATGCTGATTTACAAACAGGCAAACGCAAATCTGGTGGACAATGCCTCCGCTATAAAGATGTCCTAAAAAGAAACTTAACAATCTGCAACATCCCAAGTGACAACTGGGAACGAATCTCGCAAAAGGGTTGTCGGTGGCGCAGATGTGTTACTGATGGTATACACAATTTTGAAGCAGTGTGTCTTGAAAGCCTGTATGCCAAACGCCAATTAAGAAAGACACCGAAGAGAACTTATAACTACGTACTATGTATTGGGCCTACTGTGCTGTTTGACGTGCAATCGCATTTTCCCAACTAAATTCGGGTTCGTTACATTCAAGCACACTCCAGAATATAGCCAGATGTCGCCGTCGACGGATACGTCGTGGAGGACATCATCACGGCGAAATTGAACGAGTATAGTATCTTCCCAAAACGGATTAGCTTATTTTGAGTATATAAGATTTATTAGAAAGTGGAGATCCAATAACATAGCATTTCAATCCTGCGAACTCACGTGTATTATTTATTGAAAAGTCAAGTATATTAGAACCATAAAAACAATTTTATCAACCTACAGTGCATGTAAAATTACATTGAAGTGAACGTGTCATGCATGTCATGTGTTTTAAATTATCCGTTCTGGCGCATACCTAAGTCCCTTGGGAGCTGTCCACGTCAGCTCACGATGTCTATGCATCTATAAAAGTCATATTTTATAACATAATATTGTATTCGACGAAGCAGTACGATGAAGCATTTAATATTTCAAACATTTACAAGTGGATTGCAATGACATTTAATTTAAATACCTTCTTAATTTATTTCAGGCATTTATTACAAAATTTTGTGCCGAGCCGGCGAGGATGTAATATGCGGTAGTATCATTAATCGTACTAACTGTTGGCTTAGTTGATAGATGTATTTAGCATTATTATGGTAATGTACGTTCCTAGCTTAAACAACTGAAAAAAAAAACCATTGTAAACCTGAACAAGTCATTAAAAGAAAGCAATATAAATGGAAGATGAATTTGCTATAAAAGTTTTAGTAGGCACTTGTACATTTGTTTATTGATTTATATGATTTGTAGTGTTTTTACAGCGAAGTAACAGCATTTAGAACGAGAGGGATCTAAAATTGTATTTCAATGTCTGGCACAACCTACGTGAAAAAGCTACTGAATGAAGTTATTGATAAATGTATCAAAAAGGCCGGTGAAAAAAATAAAATATAAGTCTATGAATGCATAGACTTATATTTTATTTTTTCACCGGCCTTTTTAATAATAATTCTCAATTGCATCAGTTATATTCTAGCAATCGTATGTTTAATTTTGGCGTATTTTTTTAAACATATTACGTAGGTATACTATTCGGTTAGCTAAAGGAAAAAATATTTACTACTATCTGGCTCCTTTTTAATACTTGCAAATAAGATACGAAGTCACGTTTTCACGTAATAAGCTATGTTATGTATGTATGAAGTTACCTTAGAGGTTTTTGCATTTTCCAGTGTATTTCCTTTCCCTTGAAGCACTTAGTTAATATGGTGGAAACACGCACTATTTTGTTTTATTTTTTGACCCAGAACAAGCTCGGAACAATTTATTCCACCTTATTGAACTGAAAGGGTACCGTGTTGTATGTCATTTTATTTTGCAAAAATGACTTAAAAGGTACAATATCGGTATGTTTCTATACCCTAATAAGTAAGAAAAAACTAAATGATAATATTAAAAGTATTTTAACATCCCACAGAATTACTCGCGGGTATAGGAATTTGCGTCCTTGGCCAAGAGTATAAAATTCAAATTTCATAGCTAATAGACTGGCAGAAAAGCATATGGCAGTAGTTCCTTGACGGAACATCACATAAACCAACATAAAGGGTCTAGGATTAGAGGATGTCTTCAGGATAAAGGATCTAACTACAGTGAAACATGTAGAAAACGACATACTTCCAGCGTTTATGATGGATGATGGATTCATGGCAGTGGAATTTACTTTGCCTACTCTCCGGGTATCAAAAGCCTAACTGTATAGCAACATTTAAACGGATAGCCTATTTCTTATCTATATTTAGCGTAACAAGCAGACGAATACCTTATCGATAGATCGCCGTATCACCAAACATTAAAATCCACTGAAAAGCGACGAGGCAATGAAATTGACCATCTTCTGTTAAGTTGCCTGCTTCACCGAACGTGTAAGCTATGAGAGGATTTGGGCAGAGGAATATGACTTCTTTTTCAAGGATTTAAGGTATCTAACTACACAGCGATAGCCAATGCATGACGTTAACCAAAGCTGCTGTTTTTTGTCACGGCCTTACCAAACACGAAAGGATTTGGCAGGGGAATATGATGTCTTCCAAGGATTAAGGTATCAACTATTCGCCATGAATAGGAATTGACGTTTATCAAATTGTCACATTGTGTGACTGCCTCACCGAGCGAGAATTTTGGCAGAGGAATATGACTTCTCTTCCAATGATGTAAGTTATCTAACTACACAGCATTACCAAAGCTGTCATACATTGTGACTGGCGCACCGAGCAAGGATTAGGTCCGAGGAATGTGAACTCTCTTCCAATAACATAAGGTGTCTAACTACACAGCGACAGACGGACAGTGAAGTGTTCTGGCGCTGCTTACCGACGCCGACATACGGCGTGACTGCCTTACCGAGCGCCGGCGTGGGTTGCCGCCGCCGACGCCCCGAGTTCAGCGCAGTCGCCACCGCCGACCGCTTCTCCAAACCAGCCCTGTCGTAAACAAAAAATATTATTGTATTTTGTGAGATATATTTCTTATTTTCTCTTATTTGATTGAGGGGTCGTTTAAGTATTACGTAACGCAATTTTTGAAGATTTTTGACCCCCCACACCCCAATGTAAAGCGCCGTAACGTTTTCCTGTATGCCCTCCCTCAAAAAGTTATGTAACTCGAAATAATTTTTTTTCTAATATTCACAATTATTTTACGCAAAATACCGGAAAGTCGCTAAAATACCTTTGTTATTGTTTTAAAATAAAATAAACAATGTTACGTAACGCGTTGTACGATCCCCCTCCCGCGCCTGTTACGCATCGTAACGTTTTACAAGACACCCTCCCCCCAAATTGCGTTACGCAATACTTGAACGGCCCCTGAACCACAATGTCTTGTCATAGACAAGGATGGTGATAGAGTTTTCTATTTATCGTTAATATCAGCTTTGCTAATATATTTTATAAGGCTAAAGTTGAACGATCACATAGCTTAACTCATATTAGAAACTACTCCATCTTAAGAGTTAATTATGCATTTCTGATTCCTCAGGTATTGTTTTTATGACAGTACTGTACAGATACTATACGTGATGAAAGCACAAAGCCTGCTCATAAAGAATAAGAATACCATCTAGACAGATGTGGATCTCTACTCTCTATTGCAAAACTTTTTCTGCACTATTATGAAAAGAATATTATGCTAAGCTGTCCACCCTCAGAACAGCTTGTCATTGTTCTAAGTGTCCACCTCATTGTGATATCACGGGCGAGCAACGTTTGCCTAATTAAAAAGGGTTTTTCTTTTATATATATTATAAACCACATTTTTATCATGTATTTTATGCACTAGATGTGACAATAATCGTTTTTTTTTCTTTCTTTACCGGCTATTACATCTGCGATTGGTTTTAAGTAACTTATAAATCAGCAACCAAATCTAGTTGTCACACAATTCCCTACCTTATTTCATCATCAATATAGTTCCTTTGGTCTTCGCGATACGGGGGTGGTCCCTCGAGATCAGCCATCTCTGCTGCCACCCGCGGCGCTTCCCAACGAGCTTGCAGGGGAATGCCGCGCCAGTTCTTCTCTACCAGGAGTCGCAGCAGGTCCTGGTTTAGGGAGTAGTCTCTGGTTTGCGCATCAGTGATGGCTAGCCCTGTAGACGGAATATTTCAACTGAGTTATATAATCAGATAGCTTGATACTTTAAAAAGTTTTTGCTTATTGTCGATGTACGTCAGGGTGGTTGGTCAAGAATCAAATCTACAATATATTATGTGAAAAATGTGTATCAGAGAGTATACTGCTGATAACATTACGAAGATAATATATCGTTAATTATAATTAAACAAAAAATAACTTGCTTTTTTGTTTATTCAAAGAAAAAATTTACACAAAGAGAGCTAACAAAGGCAAACCAAACAATAACAGTGTTATGCTAATATCGTAATCAGATCATATCATAAATCATAATTTATCCACTTTTAAGTTACAATAATATCTCATTGCGTTGTTCGCAACTAAAAACTAATTTGTGGCCCGCAAAATAAACCTTTTACTCAATTGAAACATTAAGTTGTTTTGTTAACACAATTATTTAATCATATTATTGTGAGGCTAAACTACAGTTGAAAAGTAATAATATTATACAAAGTCCAGATATTTCACAAAACATATTTTGACTAATGGAATTTCGCGCGAATGCACAATACTAAAATTGACCTACGAAGCTGTTTTAACGCATAATGGAAAAATCTAAATGTAATTTGTAAGTATGAGACACTTTGTTTCGATTGATCCATTTTCGATATAGATTCAACGATAACGATTAAGATCATTTATAACCACTACCTTTAATCTAAGTTCGTAATCGAGCAAGGATTAGGGTTGAGGATATTTGGGCTTCAGGATATGAGAACATTCTCTACCGAGAAATATTTTCTCAGTTTTATTTTAAAGATCATTTCCTTGACAGTGACAATGCAAATTTAGCTACCTCCAAACCATTATATGCTAGTACCATACAGCTTAGAGGTAAAGTGGTCTCTTCAACAGCGAGCTTGATTCAACAGAGACCTCGTAGATATTAGACGACAAGTACCCATCTCCCATTTGTTAGACACATTACATCGCGCATTCGTAAAACAAATTAACCTGCTACTAATGGAATCTCGTAATCTGATTCTTTACGGTTACCCTAAGGGAATGCAGTGATATGTTCATTGTAATGACCTTGGTTATAGCATCCCAACTCTGAATAATGAACATCAAACGACGCAATTTAATTATTAAAAATTTTGCGTGCGGAGAAGTCACAAAATAAATGTACTAGTTTAGGTTATAGAGTAATGGTGTAAAACAAGGTAAAGTATATATAATTTAAAATCTTTATATACTTTGAAATAACTCGTGCGCAAGACTGATAATGATTTAGGGTACATTTAGGCATTATGGATTTCAGTTTTTGCAGCAGTTGCCGTGTGCCGTGATGTTGGCCATTGCACTTGTCATGATTATTTATTAATACTTTCAAACGGCCCGAGCAACGAGCAAAAGTTAGATAATACTAACTTATTAGTAAATAATTTTACTGATTCACTATTAATTTAACTGCTGTACAGTTACCGGCCCTTAATACAATATCCAAACACGATGTCGAGTCCTTTGGGATCCGGAGTTCACGCAAGCTCTTAATTTTAAATTGCTTACGGAGAAAATTGTTTTATTTCAATTTGCGGTTATAGTTTGAAAACACGATTATCATATTAAATTGTAATGTTTTTTTTTACAAATTAATGTTTTGCTGTGTGACATGTACATATTTATACAAAATATTTTTCATCTGTTAAAGTTTAAAGTCTTTGTTTAAGGCTCATTTAGTTCCTGTTTTTGAAGATCTTTTCTAACCTGGAAACCTATCCACGTGTCTAGAAAACAATTCATAGGTTCTATACACGTATCGTTCCAATTTCTTAGTTCTTGGTTGTATATTTTTCCTTGTTTGTCCCCGTCGCGTAAAGATTAATGATATCGCTGCATTGCTATTGCATTGTACAATCACTACAGTCGCTAGTCTTTTAGACTGCCAAGTTGAATGAAACCGCAGAGGTGTGCTATCTCTTTGAAGGGAATTTATTTTCTTTGCATGTTATTTTGACAGTGCGTAGAAAGCAAATAACGCACCGCGTCGCGTATTCGCCACAGGGACCTTATTCTCTATGCCACACGTTATTTTTACCGTGCGTAACAAGCTCTTAACGCATCGCGTCACGTCCAATGCAATAGAAATTGGCATACAGAATACCATTCCACACAAATTTCACGAAATAACGTGACACGGCCGCGTTACGCGTTTGCAGTTTCATAGAGAATAAGGCCCTGATTGGCATACAAAATAGCTTTCCGCGCTAATTTCACGAAGATAACGTAATAAGGTATGACGAGCTTACACTGTCATAGATAATAAGGCCCAAGATTTTATGATTTCACTTAATAATAGTATGTGGGAAATGAGAATTTGTTGTGAACTATCGTGGTTTTGCCCATTGGCCATGTTCCCGTAATATTAATGTTATTTCTTCTTCATCAAATCAAATTCTTTCAACGGTTTCAGCACGTTTTTTCCCAACATCGACTATGGATAGAAAATAATTACCTATATACATATCGAAATAGTCTGTACAATTTGTATGTAGGAAAAATCAAATTACAAATATCAAGATTTCTTAACACTTATTTCGGTCAATTGTAATGTCTTTGGAGGTTACCACATTCGTTATGTTTAGGGTTCCCTAGACGATGGTTGGTTGTTACAAATCGGATCCTGATAAAAAGAGACCCCATTATAAGTGTGCGTAATAATAATAAATCTCTGTATGTCACCAGTTGATAATTTGACACCCTTATTTGTTAGGGTTGGAGGGTTTCAATTTACTATATTTTTTTGACAATTCATATATCTTTTTTATGGCATACGCTGGCAAACGAGCTTGTAAATCCTTCATCAAGTGTAGTGGTTGGATGTCCGGAAATTTCATCTTAATAGATCGTCATAGGCTTCCTTACTTACTCCAAAAAAGTTATTAATTAATAAGTGCCAATTAAAATTATCGTTTAACGTATGGTTGATACAAAAAAGGTTGAATGGCTTTGGCATCAGAATACACCAATTCCTGTACTAACATATAGGCTACTTCTTATACCGTCTTATCTTATCTTATCTTATCTTATCTTATCTTATTAGCCTACAAATGTCCACTGCTGAACATCTTATACCGTACATACCTACAATGTGAATGAAGCCACGAGAAAAGCTAGCATTTAAGAACTAACAAGCATCTAAATATTTACTCATGTTAGAACACTTGAGCGGATATTGCTTTCTTGATAAATAATTAAAACTGCATGTGCAATGCATCATGCACAAAGGCTTTACCAGCTTCCCTTAATGTAAAAGCATAATTAAAGCTCACCGACGTGCTTGAGAAAGCTCTATAAAGCCTCGAAGCTTTATTGACATGTCTTTAATGGCAATTATAGTGGAAGATTTATGGGAAGGGTATTAACAGTAGATTATCATGTTAAGAGTCCATGGTCTTGTCAGTAACTCGTGAAAAATTATTAGATTATTTTTTAGTTAATTTGGGTCAGCGCTAAGTTTCTTCGAGTATGTTCTAGTAATTGGTTTGATTTTTAAGATGGGCCGGATGCCTAATACGCTTTGTACAAGTTAACTTGTTATTATTATAGCGAATATTATACGAATATATGTAAATGCAGACTTATAAATGAAATAATATTATTTTTATGGATTTTATTGCGGTTTTTTATATTATAATTTTTTCCGGACGTTTCCAAGGTTTTACGGCCTTCGTGGTCACGGACAGAGGTGTTGGTCATCCGAAAAGTCAAACTTACAATACCTACCTAAATTTTACAATTATACAAAAAGGACATGAATATGCAATAATTACGCAAAAACTTAGTCAACAATAATGAATGACCAATTTAATTTTTCATAGTAACTACAAGAATCGAGCAGCTTTATTTATACCTAATTTCCTGTGTACACACGAATGAATGGTCAAAACATATGAGAACAGGAAATTAAGTAGAGATTCATAAGTTACTTACCGGAAGATAGCTAGCAAAAAGAAAGATTTTAATTTCTCAAGAATATAAAAGGTTAAATATTAAAACAATTTGTAAAAGTAAATTGTTAATATAATATTTTTTTAGTAATATAATATTGTCTATGCTAATATTTATCGCGATTTATTTAAATATTTGAAATCTATCGTGATTCTATAGAGGTGTGGGCCAAAATGTATTACTGTTTATAGTTTTTGTGTAGTTAATATTAATCATACCGGTAAATTTTATTATGGCTTGTTTTTTATTTAGAGTGCAGAAGTCAGAAGTGAAATATGTTTAAAATCAATAGTATCGATTTTCACCATTATGATATAAGAGGAAATTAGGCAATTAAAATTTATAATAATATTTACTAAGCGATATTTCTTTCTACATAACTCGTGGATAATTAAGTAAAATATGATTCTGTTATTAAATCATGTCAATTTATTACATACAGAATCTATACTTGATTTTTAAGATTTTTTATTATGTAAGTCTATAGCTAAAGGGCGTGAAGGTGAAAAAATAAATATATTCTGAAAATAAAAGGTTGTCCGCATCCGTCAATCTGTTATGGCCTGTCGGGAACATGCAAAAATAACAATTTTGTTCCTAGCATACGCCGCGTCAGGTGAAAGTTTTCAACAAATAAAACTATTAACTTGTTTGCTTGGATCCCGATTTTTTTTCGTCTAAAAATGCCCGTTTTTAAGCGAAATATGGACACAATATTCTATAAAACAAAGTAAAATCACGGACTGAATATAAATTGACAGTTACTGTTAAATATAAGGAAGTGTTTGATTAATATTAAAAAAACTTAACGCTACATTAAAACCACAAAAATATTTTCCTGGGTGTCTATGTCATAATAATACAATTCAAAAGAAATATGATGAATAGTAAATTTAGAAATAATAATTATTCTTATAAATCACTAACGTATATTCTATAGACACGAACGTCCATATAAACTATTTGTTCAAAATCTGAACTAAAATGGCAACCAAAACGTCACTGTTATAACCTATTTATTCTCTTGAACATCAAATAATTTTACTTATTTGACTAATATTTTCTATTCAAATCCAGGTTTACACTTAGACTCGAGGTCTTCTATCATGAGCGCTACTCCGTGCACAATCACAAGCTGACAATGTTGACCATATTAAAGTTAGTTTGAATGGATTGCAGTTGAATTCAGTTGAACACAGTGAATGTTCGGAACGTCAAATCTAGTACGTAGTACATATATATCGATGTTATAAATTGTTTTGACGTATCATAAGTACAACTTTTTTCACCTACGTGATAAATAAGGTATGTTATTTTATTTTTTAAAAAAAAGTATCTCTCAGTCAACGAAATAATTCTAGACGAGATAATGATATTATTATATGGTAATGTCACCCCATATAATATGTATGGGTGACGGTCATCAAAAGTGCATCAAACAATATTTGCAATTGAAAAGGGGTCATAATGCAAAATTTGAATAAACCTATAGAATAGTTAGCCTATATGGAGGACAGCGTCTGTTATGTAGATCTAGGTTATTGTATAGGAAGTTGATGCAAAATATTATTATATGTCCTTCAGTTGTGGTCTTTCAAAACGAACTTTTAACATTTTCCTTTTACATAACTTGGATCTAAATTTATTTTTAATGATGTGTAAGGTCTAACCCTTGTAATGAACTATGATTATCTTAATATTTAGAATAGTTTATGCAGCTGAGATCGTATATCATCAGGTGATTCTTACTTCTTTCCCGGTTCATGTAAAAGCCATCAACAGCTTCCGCCCGTATTTATAGGCACGAAAGAGTTTCTAACAATAAAGCTACAATAGCCAGCTAAACTTATATTTCAACATATACATATCATATCTTAATGAAATGTAATTTTTGAAAGACGACCACCCGATCATGTTGTGTTTGCCTGTTTAATATCACTATTTTTTTTCCTTTCCTCATGATTGAAAACTATGATTGTAAATGTAGGCGAATGCACGCTGTACGCCGTTATTTAAGTATGAATCTATGTTCTCTTTTATTTGCTATCGCTAATTTTATTTTATGCCGCTCCAGGTTTAGTCGATTGGATTTCATCTTATCCCATGTTAACGGTGATGTGCGTGCATTAGCTTATATAACTATTGTGACCATGTACAAGAAAGACTTGGAAAAAAATACAAAAGAAGTACTGAACAATTGATGACAAAAAAGAAAGCCCGGAGTTTCTTTCTGCCTTTCTTCTTCGGGTAGTCATCACTTAGGTAGCTAGTGAAAGGCTGGTAGGTTAGCTAGGTTAGGGCTCATGTCCTCGCCGGTGAGGATCGCGACGCGTTACCCTTCTATTCCCCCTACTTGCCAGCCCGAGCTGGTTACTTCGGTTTGTACCTTGTCTTTTGTATAAACTTTATCCCTAATTTAAAATGTCCATAGTTATATAAGTAATTTTAATAGTTGTTTAGAAATAATAATTATTCTTATTCTTTGTTTTGAAATATCATAAGTGCAACTTTGTTCGCCTACGTGATAAATAAAGTATTTTATTTATTTTATTTTTATAACATGGGAGAAGCTTATCGTCATATCGTTTTTAAAATTACAAACTATTTAACGCATGGTTTATCAAAATAAAACACCTATGTGATATCTTGGTACTTAGGAATTAAAATAGTATGGAATTTAAAAAGTATAGAGAAAAGTTGAGTGTCGCTATAATACTACTGTCTAATCATTATAGAGCAATCAACCAAAATATAACCCCATAAAGATCGTTTTAATTAAGCTATGAGAGTAGTTTGATATTAAATCACGGGCAGCTTCTTGGCGAGCAATATTTACGTATTAAGGATGTTCTGACAGCGGGAGGTGTTTATATTGTAATATGTGAAGACTATATAATAGTTATTATGTCATATGAACCGCGAATCCGGTTAATTATTGAGTTTTTAAGACTAATAACTGTAATCATTATTTAGTATAGCTTAGGTAGGCATTTGTTTTGACAAAAAATCAGGACACTGGATTTAAAACTTAATCTACTGTTGCTAAGTATAAAAACATTTTCACATAAACGTGGTATCATTCTACATCAGACAAACATGGGCGTTAAATAATATACTACAAACTCTATCTTACTGTTTAAGTGTGGTACGTATACATATTGTTAAAATTAAATTTAGTGTAAACATGTCCTTGAACACTATTTAATAAATTACAAATACTTTATATATTCTAAAAGCCAGTTGACAGAAAAGAAATTACTTTCATATTATCATTATTTTGATGTTTTGCAGAACACTTCCAACTAATTTTAATAAAAGTAAAATATAACTGATTAATTGAAACGTCACGAATATTATTAACTCTGCAGAAAGTTATTCATGACAGGAGCTCATAACTCGGTACGTTTGTATTTTTAAAATAAAACAACATTCAATTTTCAGTGTTAGTGGAGCTCTTTAAACCATTATCTTAATAACTGTTGGAGTTATATAGAAATTGAGTGATATTCGATGGATTAGTACTTCAGTTTTAAGATAATGGTTAAACAATCTTAATGGAATGTCTTAATTGGGTCTATTTGTTTTGATAATTGTCGTTTGATTCGATGAGTTCGGGTTATTTTTTAAAATGTAAATTGGATCTTACCAATGATATTTCCATTTGTTTAAACAACTGAAAGTACTGTAGGTTTACTGTGTGTTTGTGATTATGTGTTTAATTTTGATAAAATAATAATTAAATTTTAATAATACTCTACAGTCCCAAACATAGTTTTGTGTTTTGATCATTTCGTAAGGTTATATTGTATTAGGAACGACTTTGAGTTTAAAACACAGACTAATAAATATTTCCGAATATTATTTACTTCGATTCGAGATTTGAAGTCCATATTTTACTTATCGCCCTGTCCTGTCCTATTTGAATAAAAGGACTAATCGGTTAAACACTTAAACATTAGAAGAGAAAGATCTGGATGAATACCTAATTATTATCATTTATAATCTGACGTTGATATACTAGATGCATTCGTCATGAAAGTATTTCAGTTAATTAAGAAAACTGGACGAAAACATAATTTAAGTTGTTAAGAACTCTTTTTATTTGAACTGTAGTTTCTAAAATGTTTTATTTGTAACTAAACGCCACGAATATTAATCGGTACTCAGACATTATAAACATTAATCTAGGTGAGGATCATCTATAATTTGGAAAATAGGTAAGGTCAAGGGATCCTACCCTCTTAGGGGACGAATTCGTTTTTTAGGTGGTTCTATTCTGTCTACGGGGGCTTATTTTTGCAATTACGGGCGCTCGATGATTTTTTGATTCTTTTACCTATACAATAATTTATCCGTCTATAGGGCTTTGTAGTCATACTCTGATAGTTTGCGCAAGAATTAGATTAATGCGTTATATTTTTTTATATACTTGATAGTAAATGGAGGGAGGTCAAATAAAATTTCGACTGTCGAGAGATGATTCACGTCCGACAATCGACATAATTATGCCGGCCTGTTGGCATCGGATATACACAGGCTGATCCCGGAACGCGACACACTAACTTGGGCCACTATGGCGGGTAGTGTTGCCCAAATGCAAGAACAAGACGAGACTTAGCCAGTCTTGGTCTTGGTCTTGCGCCAATACACCTGATCTTGGTCTTGGTCTTGGTCTTGCGCTCCCAGTCATGGTCTTGGTCTTGGTCTTGCAGCAAGAGTCTTGCAAGTCTTGCAATTACCTATTAGTCTATTACTATTTATTAAAGTTTACTTTAAATCTTAGAAAAACGTATTAGAATTGGAACATTGTGAGCTTGAATTAACATAGCCATAGTAAAGATCAAGCAGATTAATAAATAACTGAAGATTTGATAAGAAATTCGAAAAATCAACTTACCTATATGTCGTTTTCCATCGAAGTAACTGTTTCTTAATAAACATTTATGATTTATAAGCTTACATTTGCTAAAACATATAAAAAAAACAAATTAATTACAATAACTTGACTGTATTTTAAAGAACAATACTTATCTGTCTAGAAAGAGATTGAACCTTCAACTTATAAGAAATTTAATAAAAGAGTTTTACGATTTATCATTGTATCCCAAAGTAAAATGAAAATTATTATTAATATTTCCCAATTGGGACCCGAGTGGGGCCAAAGTGGGAAATCCCAAAGTAAAAATGAAAAATTATTGTTAACATTTCCTAATTGGGGCTTGAGTGGGATTTAAGTGGGAAATCCCAACGTTGAAATAGTAAATTATTGCTAATAGTTCCGCTTGAATAAATCTAACTAAGATAAACGAAAAACAGAAACAAATATTAAACATTTAACCGCAATATTAGTAATATCATCTAGTTGATTCGATGTACATCAAATAAAGCGACGAATGTAATATTCCCGCTTGGACCAGTGGTAACGTGAACGACTGATGATCAAGAGGACCCGAGTTCGAGCCCAACTGACGACAAGGATGCATTCAACCAATAGTTCACTTTCTAATCGAAATATAAAGTTATAGTACCATCAGAGTCCGTAATTCAAAATTATTTTTGATTTTTGAAATTTTAGATTTTTTATAAATTTAGATTGGGACCTGATGGGGATTTCAATTGGGCCCCATTTGGGATTTCCAATGGGGGCCCATTTGGGATTTCCCAATGGGGGCCCAGAGGGCTTTGCGTGACATCCCAAAGTGGGCCCCAAGAGGGAAGCCCAAGAGGGCCCCATTGGTCGCACTTTTAAATTTCTAGTCGGGCTATCCTTACCATTTTATCCCAATCATAATACTACTTGCGTGATCAGTATAATGTATTCATTTTCATTCTAAGCACTCTGAAACTTATTTATTCTTTGGAACACCTGTAGGTACTCTTAAAATTCGAAATTATTTTGCATGAGTATACCTACGCCCTATGGCGGCAATCAAATAGTGTCAAATGTTATGATTTCGGCGTGGCGGCAACGATTGTTTTAGATTTCAAAAGAAGCCGCCGGCGCGTGTATCATAACCATGTACTTCCGAAAAGCGGCAAATTTCTTTGAGAAGTAAGTACAAAACCTTTGATGCCGCATTATCAAAGTGCCGATGGTTAAAACATAGCTATGCATGCACTCAGTTTGATTTTAATAGATATTTTTTATTCGCTATGTTTATGGTATTAGTCGTAATGCGCATAGGTCCAGTTTTTCATATTCTTTGATACAGTTTTTGCGTCTCATAGAATTCCTAAGCGTACCTAGGTAACACCGAACTGTTACACCTAACTACTCAGTGAAATAGCGTTAAGTCCTAGCTGCAAGACGCAAGAGTCTTGCAGGCTATGTCTTGTTCTTGCTCAAGTCTTGCACGGTCAGTCTTGGTCTTGGTCTTGCTAAAAATACGCGGTCTTGTTCTTGGTCTTGGTCTTGCAAAAACGCAAGAACAAGACCAAGACTGCAAGACCAAGACTGAATTTGGGCAACACTAATGGCGGGTTTTAACACCTTGTGTACGCTGGTCGCTCTCCGGGCGGATAATAAATATATCCTACCACCAGCAAAACCTACTCAAGTGTATTTTCCAAAGACCTATTAAAAATAATAATTCCAATTATAATGTATTTAAAAAACCATTTGCCTTTAAACGGTGTCAAAATAACATTCGTTTTCATTAATTAGTATAGCGTGAAGACAATTACTGCTTTGGTTTTGGGGTAATTTGCGCTGTCACCGCCCCTTAATTAACTGATTTAAACACTTTGGTGTGATTTAAGGTTGACTTCCCCACAAGTTACAATAGCACGGCACATCAGAAATGCTTTAGAAGTGATTTATTGAGTATTTTTATGTTATCGTCTCAATATAATAACTTTGTAGCACAAGCTTAGTTTGCGGTGATTCCAGATTTTTACCTTTAAGGAATTTTAAAAGGATAAATTTAATTCTAAGTCATATATTCGGACGATATTTCTGGTTTTGTGGACGTTGGTCACCATTTAAAGTCTATCGCATTCGGACTTTTGGTAATGCAATAAAGACCTAGAGTCTTATTAATCGTCAGTTTCACTTTCAAATGCGATATCAGATGAGACGTTGTCAAATTAAGGTTAGCATCTTAAGATAGTTCCTATTTGATACCCCAATATTAACATCAGCTCAAATGACATTTTAAGTCACAATATGTGACGGTTTTGACAGCTAAGTTTTATTTATGTAACAACGACTCAGCTAACCACAAACTTAAATGACAGCTCAAGCCTAGTTGTAGGAGACATTTAATGTATCGAATAGTTCAATACATTAATACGGCTCTTAGTAAAGTAACACGGCTTGTTTGTATTTATAAATAGACTAGCTAACCCGACAGATGTTGTCCCGTCCTAACTATGAATTTGCAGCGCGCATTCTGTCAATCGCTGACAGTTATTTCAAACAATTGACAGGTATATAAAATTAAAATTTTCGTTAAGTTTTCTTAAATTTTCAAATGTTCCGCGCATATTTTTGCATATCTTCTTTCATAAGAACTTTTTCCTGACAATAACAAACACAACAAAAAAAATAGTGAAATCGGTCCAGCCGTTCACGCGTGATGGTGTGACCAAGGGAAATAGGGATTCATTTTTATATATATAGATAGAAATGTCGACATTATATTAGGATAGATAAAATTTAATCAGCGAATGCTAGCCCTTCCTGGTTAGATCCAAATTGTTAAAGCGACCATTTTGGTTTACACGATTTTATGATTTTGCTGGCTGTGTGCCCCAGGGAATTAGAATAGTTTAAAACTGTTGTGTTTGAGTTTGAATGTGCAAATACCAATACACACGTAGCCGGGCGTCATGGACACGGGAAAACATGCATAAATATTTTACACAGAAGGGAGTTCTATTTTCAAAGTCTTATTTTACAACGTTAATAGATTTCTTGGAAATGATTTAGCTGTTTTTAATAATTTCTCCTAATTGGGCTAGATCGTTTTTTTTCGACAGAGTGGCGTTATTTTCAAGAATATAATATTTATTTTAAGTCTTTTCATAGAATAAAGATATCGGTATAATATATAAAATTTTAAAAATCTTCCATGCACTAAATCTCTTGCTAAGTATATAATATCAGGACTCATGCTATTTGCTAGCTATACCAATCGCCCAATAGGGGTCGTGTACCCACCAAAACCCTTTACTACATACCTTGTGTGGTTAATTCACTACTGAAACCGCTCGGGGCTGTGCCATGTGCAAATGTTTATTTAAAACCTTTGGCCCGACAAACAGTTATGTTTTAAAAAATTAAAAATACCGTAACTCGTTCAATGAACTTTTTGTAGTTCTTCTATACTATACATTAAACTTGATTTCTATTGCGTTATAAATTATACATAAGGAACTATTTGCAAGGTATTTTTCCCACGCGTTATGGCGTCTACGTAAACAAACTATCTTTTGAGTTACGTATCCTATTTTCAGATAGGTTAAATATGGAAAGCATGTAAAGCTGTTGGTCCTGCGCCTGATCCCTCTCTGACCATGTCAGATTGCCGTCTCACCGTACCATGAGAGTGAAGGAACAGAGAGTGCTTGTGTATTGCGCACACACTTGTGCACTATAATATCTCCTGCGTACCTGGCTGATCTCCATTGAGATTGGCCGCCGGGGTCGAAATTCGGCGAGGAGGATTAATACATTAATTCATTCATATTATTTTTATAGCTATATTATGGTGTTAGAACGTTCAAATGTTTTTTCGTAATTTACTTAATTAAGTTGAATTTCCTTTACAATAATTAACCAACATGTAAAGTTCAATATCTCTAATGGTGCCTTTCCACTAAAGTAAGTAATACAAATCCAATTAACCAACATTTTCAAGTTTCGTAACTTTTCTTTATCAAGAATTATTAATTTGTTACAACTAGCGAGTAAGAGGGTTCCAAGTAGATTTGCCTAACATTCAAATATTTGTGAACAAATTTTTTTTTCAAGCGAATTTTCAAATTAACTAGAAACACTGAAGTTTGTTCGCAGTTTGTGAATGTTGCCCAATGAAATTTGTATTTCAGAGATATTTTTTGCGATTAGACCGAAAGATTAATGTGAGTCTATTTAACAAATAATTATACTGCCTTCAAAAACGACTAAAAACCAAAAAATAATTTACCATTACCTATATACTGCGTAAGCGGCGATAGCCTAGATGGGTGTGGAACGGACTGCCGAGACGAATGTCCGCAGGTTCAAATCCCAAGGGCACACACCTCTGATTTTTCTAAAAAATTATGTGTGTATTCTTTGTGAATTTATCGTTCGCTTTAACGGTGAAGGAAAACATCGTGAGGAAACCTGCACATCTGAGAAGTTCTCTATAGGAATTTCGAAGGTGTGTGAAGTCTACCAATCCGCACTGGGCCAGCGTGGTGGACTAAGGCCTAATCCCTCTCAGTAGTAGAGGAGGCCCGTGCTCAGCAGTGGGCAAGTATATAATACAGGGCTGATATTATTATTATATACTGCGTACCAATTTTGAAGTCGGTGTCCACCGAGTTCTGACGTAACAATTATAAAAAAAAAATATACATATCGAATTGATAACCTCCTCCTTTTTTGATGTCGGTTAAAAATCTGATCGTCTAGAATTTGTTGTAACCTTTCTTTTATTGAAAGACATAACATGATCGGCTAATATTTTTGTGCTAGCATAGCGATAAAACTTACATGGGTTTTTATCAGTTCTAACTACACCATATAAGTACATAAATGTAAATATTTTGTACATGTATACATATCTAATGAAAACATATTTTGATCGGATAACATTTAACATTATTTGAGCTGGAATTACAAATAAACACTCGTTCGGAAGTAGTGCTTGATAAATACGTTAGAGGACTAAATAAATCTAGGAAGTCTGAACGCAAAGGGAGGCTTAGTATCGTGTGTCTGTAAAGCTACGGAAAATATGTTCAACGTACGTGAAAAACCGACGAGGGACATACTTAGTCTTTGATGAGGGGTCCGAACCTCCCAGTGTTAAAAGTTAGGGTGAATTGCTGATATTTTGTATATATTATTTTCCACTAGAATAATAGGCATATTTTATTATTTTATATGGTATTAATATTTAACTGAAAGTATTGAAAATATTTAGTATCACATCACTTCGATTCTAATAAGTCTTGGGCACCCAATAATATTTTATTAAATATTGAAACATATTATTGACAGTTTCATTTTTTCATCTTTAATAATAACAATTAATCTTGATATTATATAAAAATGTAAAAAGCAAGTAACTTCAAAAATATATATAATTCATCTTTATTTATAGTACTAATAAAACCAATCATAATATATCTTTATTTAGAGTAGTTATATAGTTTTAAAATTAAACTAAGTTAAATCACACTTAATATCATAATAGATTTGTTCTTAGAATAAATTAATTCCATCTAGCAAGTTGTTTACCATTTTACTGAGACGCTGGTTTAATAAACAAGACAAACGTTTAAGAGACCCAATAAATATCTGATTACATCCCTGTACAAACACGGCACAAGGGTATTGAGTTGCACGGCGCAATCTTTGGACTTTTCTTCATTGAGAATCAACTTACTTTCAAAATTCTTCGCGTCGTATTTTTGTTAATACCTTTTTATGTTCTGCCTTTAAAGCACTTTATGAAAACTTCAAGTGACAAGATAATAAAGTATTTATATCAAACGGCGAGGAATTTAGGGTCTTTTTAGAGATTTTCTTGTAGTTTTTATGGAAATTCACTAGCGGCTAATGTTTAGACTTTAGAGGTAACACTGCTTTCGTCTATTATATATTTAAAAATCACAAAATTCATGCGTCTGACTCAAAATAACGGTGTAATATTATCCGGTTAAAAATTAATCGAAAGAAACCCGACAAGCTAATCAACTTAAAATTTTCGGATTTCGGTGATATTTTGACCGCCTCGGATTTTTAATCACACACAACTTTACAGTTGAAAAATTTTGAAAGAAGCTCAATGGCATAAAAATAACTTCAACTAACGCTTTCTGAAAATGCGAACAAAGCCGATGTCTCCATAAGGTCTTAAAGTATTTTTTTACGTGCACGGATAAGTGACCCAACTCCACCTGATGGTAAGTGGAGAGGGGTCCAATAGAATGTCGACAGTCGACACTCGACACAATTATGCCGCGGCCTGTTGGAACTGGATATACACAGGCTGATCCCGGAACGCGACACACTTGCGGGCCACTATGCCGGGTTTTAAAGTCCCCTTTTCTATCTGTCTGTATGTTATCGATTTTCTTTAAATCTTCTGAACGGATTTTTGTGAAATTTGGTATGGAGATAGTTTATGATTCCAGGACGGTTCTTCCTATCCCGGGAATATAGTGGGAATTTTATCCCGGAAAACTCCTTCACGCGGGCCGAAACTACGAACCAAAGCTCTTTAACTATAATTTTGTACATTTAACCTAATTTACCGATTCAATTAAATATCCATTATAATTTACTCAGTGCGTTCTAAATAAAATTAATTTATAAAAGCACTTTCAGTGTATTTTTAAAAATAACAGATAGTACGTCTGTTCTGACAGCTTTTGTATAAACACAAACTTTCAACTCGATAACGAGGCGTCACTTGTCATACCGCGTGTTGTGTTTATTTAATCTAACTTTACCTGCGACTTTGGTAAATATTTTTCTATAATAAATAGATGAATACCGTGGGTAGTAGAAGAGGGCCAGTAGTGGGACAGTAAGTCCAAACTAATAATAAAGAGATAGAGAAGCGATATTTGAGTTTGTAATGGATATACTATAAAACAACTAAACTTATTTTATATTACTTGTTACTAATAGGAAGCTATATTACCTTTGAGTACTATAGGCTACTTTGTATTCTGTAATTATATTTGTATAAATTGTGGCGGAGGGCTTAACGTCATTTCCTTCCAAAACACTAAAGATTCTTTCAAATTTGATAATAAAACGAATTGTTAGTTATGTTATTAAATAACATAAGTAGTAACATAAAAAAATCGCTTTGTTATAAAAAAGTGATTTAAATTTTTTATCAAGAAACTTTTAACCAAATTAGGATATACCGAGCTTATATTAGACTCTACACTGGGCCTAGGACCCTAATCTTTCGCTTAGGTATATAATTAGGTTTCGTCCAAAAAAATATAGCACTTATACTATATGGCCATGAATAATAACAAAATATTTTGGGTTCATTCTCTTCTAGTTGATGAATAAATTATCATTTTGACTTCAAAAACGGAGGAGGCTCACAATTTGCCAGTATTTTTTTTCTTTCACGAAAGATTTCGTCCAGCTACCATAAGTTATAGAGGAAACGACAGAATCCTCTTGTATATCCGCCTACCGCTTGTGCTTATCTCTTGAGATAGACGAGGCCAACCCGATTTTTGCTCTACAAGTCCTAGTTCCACAATCTAGTCACGAATTTGTGAGCGATTGTGCGACGTAAATAGAAATTTTGGACTAGATTATATTTGTAAGTGAAAAATTCCTGGCCTCTTTCTGACTCCCAATGCAGATATTGTGAACAAAAAATAATTAATATGGTTCGAAACATCGTAAGACGACAAACGATAGATTATAATAGTTCTTTGTTTTGAACCTGTTAATTTAGTGCATACGAAGTAAGGAATAAAATTTATATATTTGAATATGCTTTGATAGAAACTATTAGGTAAGGAATTTTCTAAAGTCAATTTAGTACAACACATAACATGCTTTTTGGAACAATTAGTAACTTTATTTATATTGAGGATGTTGTCATATTAAAAATCAGCGGTAGTATGTGCAATATTTTTATTTTAACCATATTTATGGTTAGAGATCATTAAAAGTGCGTCGTTTTTATTTTTTCAATTGTGTTTGGAGTAAATTCACATTTTTTTTAAATAAATACTTTTAAACATATGTTTGTATTTTTTTCGCTTGTTCCTTTCACAAGTTGTTTGAATCGATGCTACAGGTTTTATAATACCGGCAGGCAAGAGATCAACAGGTGGTCAAACTTCGGGACATTCAATGGGTACTCCACTAGTATATTTTAAGGCGTTGTTTAAATTAATATTGAACAATAATGTATGTAATGTGTTTGTTAGATGAGGCTGCAATGACTTGCAGAATATAGCTGAAAAGAGTTTGTTATTGGAACAGAATAATGTTTAATTTTGCCTTTAACATGAATATGCTTCTATTTATGCTGCCTTTATAATATATTTACGTCTTTCTTTCTATATAGAAGCTCACTTATAGAGAAGAAAATTAATATAAATTGACATATTGAATTTAAACAAATTGGTGTAATGATTTCTTATGTTAACATGAATGTTTCGACAGCTGCAATTAACATTACGCTAATTTGAAAATGTCAACTTTACAGGAGAGACGTTTAAAATGAAAAATAATATAAAATTTATAATTTCTTTCTTGCTTTCTTAATGAACTTTTTGTGTAATTCAATAATTCTTCCTTTAATTGTAAAAAAAGAGATTTTTTAAGCTTATAAAAGATGAAGGAATAATAATTTTGCTTTTTAACGGAAATTTGCCAACAATTGCCTTACTTAAGTTATGGAATCGAAATGTTAATTGTAGTTGTCGATTTGACATTGAAATAAAACTACTTTAACGATTAGTTTGTTCATCCCCCCCGTGACCACGAAGGCTGCAATTTTTGAAACGTTGGGGGAACAATAAACTAATCGCGAAAAAATTTCAAAATATCTTGTTCTAAATATAATAACCAGGTATTTGGATGTTTCGAATATGAAAATTTATTTACCCGTAAAACTATTTCATCCATTGGTATTGATTTTAAATACGTTAAACCATTGACGTATATTCTATAGACACGAACGTCTATATTATAAACTATTTGTTCCAACTCTGAACTAAACTGGTAACCAAAACGTGTTATAACCTATTTATTCACTTGAACACCAAATAATTTTACTTATTTGACTAATATTTTCTATTCAAATCCGGGTTTACGCTTAGATTATATCTCAGATTTTATATCATGAGCGCCACTCCGTAAACAACCACAAGCTGTCAATATCGACCATACTAAAGTCAGTTTGAATGGATTGCAGTTCAATTCAGTTGAACACGGTGAATGTTCGTAACGCCAAATCTAGTACGTAGTACATATATATAGATGCGTTAAACATGATAAGTGGAGTGGAACGAATTAACATAGCAGGGGCGCAGTTATGTTTCAATCTAATTAATTAAACAAATTTCACAGCTCATTTAATTTGCGATCGCAAATACAATTCGTTTTGTGTTCACACACTGTGTGCTTTGCGACTGCGGTGGCCTCGTTGTATTACCTTACGACTTTTGAGGTCTCGGGGTCGATCCTCGATTTGGTAGACGTGTTATTTTTGTTTATTTCAAGTAGTCTGGTATATGTGCCCGATATACAATATTTCAGGTAAGTATTAAAGATAAAGTAAAATTGACGTAAAAACTAAGAAGTTTTTACGTCAATTTTACCACCTAGGTATTTTTAGCTGTTTTGAAGCTACAAGCAAGGTTTGATAGTGAAGAGAAAACGTATCATACTTGAAGGTCATATTCATACCTAATGATCGTTTGGATAGGTCAAACTAGTTGCTAGCACAAGGATACCTATGCGTTGGGAGACTTTTTCGATTTTTTTATTGATGGTTCACTCTGGCATTTTTTTTAATATTTTTATTAGTACCAATATGCAAACATGGACTACAGTTTGCTTAAAGAAATTTTTAAACTAAATATTCATATTGTATCGGCTTGCTCCCTATCAGGTTATGGTAGAAAATACACAAAGTGTTTGCATTGAGTTTTTGTTTGCATCATTTGCATGAGTTGCACACCTGCCGACCTATAATATACTTCAATGGTAATATATATATTTCTATATGGGTTTGGCAAAGTGTCTCGACTGCATCTGATGGTAAGTGGAGTGGAGTCCAATAGAAAGTCGACTGACGAGAGGTGATTACCCCTCGACAGTCGACACAATTTTGTAGGTCTGTTGGAAACGGATATACCTACACAGGCTTATCACTACATAGTATAAAACAAAGTCGCTTTCTCTGTCCCTATGTCCCTTTGTATGCTTAAATCTTTAAAACTACGCAACGGATTTTGATGTGATTTTTTTTAATAGATAGAGTGATTCAAGAGGAAGGTTTATATGTATAATAACATCCATTAAATAGTGGAGAAATACTGTTATTTTGTTATGTTATACCCGTGCGAAGCCAGAGCGGGCCGCTATGTTTTTATATACAACGTTCACAGTTTTTCTGTAGTGTATTTAATATCAGCATTGCACCCGTGCAAAGCCGGGGCGGGTCGCTAGTTTATTATATAGCTTTCCCGAAAAAAGGAAATAAAATGAATAAGTAATTCATTACCATCTTTTATATTGATAAATTATAGTGGTTTCAAATAATAATATAAAATATTAATTCATTTTATATAATACTACTATTATCGTTACGAGGAAATTCATCTCCTACAATTTATTTTTTACTAATTAAAATGGAAAATTGACATGTAAATTGATTATTGTGTAATTCCTGGTGATGTAATAAATCAGGAAAATTTCGTTATATTCTGTATTTTGGGATAACCCCGTCTTTGTTCATGTGCGTTCATACAGGTCGCCACAACAATTGATTCGCTTTAAAAAACATAATATCTATTATATAAATGGCCATATAGAATACTTAATATTTAGCAGTATATTACAAAGAGTTATCTTGTTCTTTTTTTATTATGCACATCCACATCGTGTATATTAAAAGTTCTTATAAACTAACTTACATATGGTAAATAAATCTGATATACAAGACACTTATGGAGCGCTATACAGGTTCTTGACACTGTGTCACTCAATGAAACCACATATTCGTAATAACTAACTACCTTCCTGATTTCCAATTGAATTCCTTGATTTTTGCAAAAAGGATTGGTTACAGTTTTCCGATTTTATTAATCACGCTATGGTTAAAGTAGGAAGTAGAAGATATTTATAGTCTTTTCAGGTATGCAGGAAATCTACATAACTAAGAAATTCTCTATAGGATTTTTAAGGATGTGTGAAGTCAATCCGCACTAGACTAGGGTGAAGGACTAAGGTCTAATCCCCCTCAGTAGTAGACGAGGTCCGTGCCCAACAATCACACCACTTTCTGATATTTTCAGAATCAATATAGAGAGCATGATTTTCATATATAATAATAATTAAAGCCATTGTGATCACTTTAATAGCATCTAAATGGCATTAGTTCACGTTTAAAAAAAATACTATGATAATTTAGTTTCTCCGCGAAATAAAATCTGCTTCATTAATTCGACATACTTTATAGGATTGCAAAAAAGTAGCAGATGTAGTACATCGATTCAATTATAAAAATGTATTCCATTTGGAACCAAATGGTTAACTTTTTATTGGTATTTGGGCTTGTCATAGTTCATGCCACGTGATTTAAATGGCATTGCAATATGTAGTTTTAGCTTATATTGCTAAGGTTTAAAATATGTAATAAGTAGGAGTTAAGTTTCCTACAAACACAGGCTAACATGAGATTATATAGCTATAAATATTATAGCATGATTTGGGTTCCAAATCGGAGTGAATTATATATAAAGAGCAAAATAAGTTTTTAGTAGGTATGTTCTTGCTTCAAAGGCGTTCGTTGTTACATATTACATGTGGATTAGATACAACGAGATGGGTAAAAATCTCTATAAAAATCTTGAAGAGTTTTTTATATTTTTCAAATTTCTTAATTCTTATTTATATTATTATTAATTTAGTATTTTTTATTGTTTCGATTAATTATTTATTATTACCGTTGATTTTCTTTTTTGGTGGTGTGCAACTATAATTTTTATTGAACTTGTGTTAGTTTATAAGAATTTATTTAATTTGTATTAGTGCTTACAATGTGTTGCAACTGAATAAATAAGAGTTGTCTTTTTGCCTTTTCCACCCCAACGGCATGATAAATGAATTTGTAACGAATAATCGTTGGTTCTATTCCGACACTAGCACTATTTGTGCTGTTCGTAAGTAAATGACCAAGTTTCCTCGTGAGACTAAAATTCTCAAAGTTAAAATCTACCATAAGCCTGCAAGTGTAGGGTTACTTAGTGTGAAATGATGTTGGTGTATTTTTGAGTAACTTTTGGTATATTTGGTGTTTTATTTATCTATTTTAATTATTAACAATTGCAATTTGGAAATTCAATCAGATAGTTATTTAAGTAATATTTTTTCGGTCAAATTTAATAGTTTTGAAGTATTGAAATTGATGACTGATTGGTCTATATTGTTATTTAATTGCTTTATTATGTTAATTTATTTTATTTATCTTTCAATTCGGCGATGATTAATGCTTATATTGTTCTTTGAAAAGATTTTATAGAAACAATTATGACCTGCAATTTTAATTGTAAGGACATATTTTCAGTTTTATTATTTTTATCTTTTATTTATTTATATAATGACAAATATAAATTCTGGAGTGTCGATAAACATCTTTGTATTTATTTTAATCGATTTAAAGACTACGTAGAGATACCAGTATTATAATGTTACGAAGTTTACTCCAACAGTAGAAAGAAAAATACGGGTACTGCTGGTACGGGCTCAAGTTCTGATTGTGAATAATTTTGTGATGTTAGAAATACAATGAAAGTTTTAAATCAAGAGGGCGAAAGTATCTCACAAGTTCCAATTAATTTTACTACGTCAATATATACGATCAGTTATAATACAAATATCAGGAAACAATGTTTTTATAATCGTACCTAATATGTACTTGTATTATTATTTTGGGTATTAAATGGTTACGAGAGGATATAGTAGTAAAATCTAAACAAAACGATATTAAAAATGGCCGAAGCAGTTTACTTAATTTTTCCAAAATATACCTAATTATTTTTAAAAAAATCAAATAAAAAAAAATATTTTTGAACTCCAGTTTAAATGCGATTTAAAAACTCACCGCTCTCTTCCTTTGCACAAAAATATAACTGACATTTAATAAATAAAAGAAAACTAACCGACAACTAGGAGGGCCAGCACGACCGTAGCGCTCGCTGCGTTCCGTTTCATGGTTGCTTTCAGAATGGCGAGAGAGGTGTGTGCGCCCGCCTTATAACTTTGGGGTCGTGCCGCCCTAGCGTAATGGCTGTACGCTGTAACTTCCCACGTGTACAGAAAAAAATGGTGAGTAAAAGATTTGAATTTTTATTACGTGCAATTATTCAATTAGTCAGCCTTTATGTACTACTAATATTGCGGGAATATTTAAGAAAAGTATTAAGTAAGTAAGTCTTTTTTAAGTTTTCTTTTCACTGTACGCTTCGTCAGAAATTAAAAAAATATTTAGTCAATTTTTAACTATTGATTTGAGCATTATACTATAATTTTTAAATAAAAGGAGGCATTGAGTCAATTGATGAGCCGTAAAATTATAACAATACATAATAATATTCCTGTTTTTATATAAAAGAAAAATCATTACGAAGTTATGAGGACTGACAAAATTCCATATTAATCACCTTAACGGTATCTAACTACCTACATAGAGAAGAACATGTAGTATGTGCTGAATCTACACAATGATTTTTGTCATCGTAACCAATATGTATTTGTGTTATAAGGTTTTTCTTTTTATTTTGTCTTAAGACAATGGAAATTTTAATGCTATTGTCTGTTATTTTGTCAGAGAATACCGTTAAGTAATTTCTGATGTCAATTATGTAAGAGATTGTGGTAAGTGAGTTGGTGCTAGGATATATTTTATATCCACCCGGATAGCGACCACCGTACACAAGGTGTTAAAACCCATAGTGGCCCACGTAAGTGTGTCGCGTTCCGAGATCAGCCTGTGTATATCCGGTTCCGACAGGCCGGCATAATTATATCGACTGTCGGGGGGTGATCATCTCTCGTCAGTCGACATTACATTAGACCCCACTCCACTTACCATCAGATACAGTGCGGTCATATTGTCGGGCCATGGTAAAAAAAATAAGATTATATGTATTTTAAACAAAGAAGAAAATTATTTCATTGATTATTGAAGACCAAAAAGCCGTGTGTGGTATGAGATCACATCGCTTTTAAATAAATACAACTAAAATCAAAGGAACCATACATTTTTGTGTTCCAATCGTTATTTCATAAAAATGTAATCCAAAAGAGAGAATAATTAGGACATTATTTCCTTCGTTATGACTCAGAAATTTTATTCAATAAACACGAGTTTGATGTAAGTCACGTGTCGTATTTCAAACAGTTGGAGGTTCGCGTATTTCATGACGTGAAAAAAGCATAGGTTGTTAGATAACATTTTATAAATATTTATCCTTTTTTGATTTCGTATTCAGTGATATTATTTTAAATATTGTTTGTATTCAAAGGTAAACAATGACCTATGTATCTTTAATACCTAAAAAATAAACCTAACAATATAATTACAATTTTGGTATTAAGACCTATGTTCATTACCTACATTGTTATTTACAGGGAACATATATATGCATATATTTTTGCAGTATATTAAAATAAAACTAATAAAACTATATTAAAATACAAGCAATCGAAATTTTACTACGACAATTATGATCCGATGCCTTTAAAGACAAGCAATTAATAATTTTTCCAAATATGCTAATTCTTATACGTTACAGCAATTTACGTTCTTGGCCCAAAACGATTGACATAACTAATTTAAAAAGCTTCCATTATCTATGGTGAAGGGTGAAATTTTTTAAAAGGTAACCCGAGAAAAAAATTGCATACCTAATATATCGCGGCTAATTTAACACAAAACAAAAACTAAGAGAAACGTAAATAAACCTAACAGGAATGCCGGTAGCAACCGGGTTGTATGGACGCTTCGGCACTGCCATCATCTTCTATATTCAAAAATATCATTTTCTAGAACAATGACGTATCCTTAAAAATGTATACTGTTGAGTATAAGTACATAATATAAAAAATAAATCATTTTATAACAATGACGTACCTATCCTTAAATATATTTGAACACTATTGAGTAAAAGTACATACGTAATATTTTTAAATAAATCATCAATGTACATTCAAACGTGTAGCGTTACGTTCTCCCGCTGCTCGCGTAGACCATTGGCGGGAACAGTGCAAAACCCACACAACGCATATTTATGACTAATAATGGCTTCTTTTTGTCTCTGCCATACATTTCTTAATCGCAATATTGCGTTTCTAATTAAATCCTATATCGATGCTTTTCCTTTCGATGCTTGGAATGACATGTTAGTTTAATTAAAATGCATTTTGAATTATGATTTCTTCGTAGAGATACGCGTAATGTTTACGGCTTGGCTGAAGCCCGTAGGAAAATGATGTTTGCTTAACTTGCAGCTGAGTGTTACAGAAATGTTTTCTTTAGTAACTTTTACAACTATTGCTAAGTTTTTGTAATATAGCAATAAAGTGTTACTAGATTTTTCAATATTCCGTCCCAACCTTTCAAATTCTAAGAGCGTCTCATGTTTTTATTTTCTAATTCCATCGTCATTCACATTATTAAAATTTTATTTTTTATTACTGAAGCAGCAGTCAGTCGCATCGCATCCAAAAAGTTATTTCACAATATATTGATTAAAGTACTTGATCACAATTCGCACTATTGTTTTATATAAGTCATCGTTGCATACACATAATCACGCCTTAAAACCCTGAAGAGGTTGACAGAAGAGTAACTAGTGCACTGACTTTTTTATGTATAGCGTCCCATAACGTGATAGGGAGAGAGTCTATTGTCAATATTGAGTACAAATTCGAGGCTCATGGCTGACACCGAGTTAACTGAATAGCACTTTATTCGAACCGGGAACGAACTGAAGATCTGTCGTACCGTTAATGAAACTATGCCACCGCGGCAGTACTAAGTAAATTGTTTTCCCCCATATTATTTGTTCTAAGTATGCCCGGGAATGACTTAGCTTTTTTTAAAGGTCGTCTTAAGTGCACACACGCACACGCCTGCATAATCCAGTAAACAGGAGATTAGCGGCTATCTATTCGTAGGATATACAAAAACCAATTAGCCTAACGTCAATTTCGTATCATGACGTCACAGAGTGTGATGATGTCACCGTCTTATACAGGGACATTTGGCATTGCGTTATTAAATGAAACCACATACTTATCTTCTTGAAAATAACGCTAACAATAAGTTACCCAAACCGTAGGCCTAAAATAAATAAATAAAAAAAGAAAGAAAAAACATTTATTGGCAACAGGTGGTTAATATAAATTACAGTAAATAATACTTAATATTAAAAATTATATAAAAAAGAAAAAAACAAAATGAAAAAATACAGTATTGAGGAATTTCATAGATGGGTGAGTACCTACAGAGTACAGACATATGTACCCAGTGTGGATGGTACATGTCCCACCACAACAGTGCCAATAGGATCTAGATCAGCATAATAATAAGTGTAAGTTTCCCATTTTATGGATAATTTAAATTAAGAATCAATTCTGAGAACGTTTGGAAAATCCAGCCGTTATGACCATTAATTAAACTTATCATTTTGTTGTGCTTCATAATTATATTTAAAAGGTGCTTCGGGCATACTACCTACTTGTTGTTTTAAAATTAAACGTCATAAAAAGATATTCCGTAAATATCAGAATCAAGGAACGCAAACATATTTATGTAACCGTAACTGAAAACAAATATTGTTAAATTTATTATCTGCCAGTTATTGCTAGTGGTTTTTGCGGTTTCATTTTTTTATTGTCACTCTGATTAGGCAGGTATGTTTTTGAATTGGATGGGGGCTCATGATTTGTACTCAGGGGCGTAACTACCGCCGTATCAGTGATACGTGGTTCCCGATTCGAGGCCCCTCTTGGCCCATACCTACAAAAGTTCGCACTGCCCTGAAGAGCCCCCAACAAATATAGATATAAGGTACCAGTATGGCAAACTACGCTACTGATTGGACTATATTATAATTAATTATTGAGGATAAGTATTTTTATTATTACTTATGGCTCTATTCTGTTTTTTCTTTATTAATAAATAGACCGCAGCTCCTCCCGCATAAAAAAGTTTTTCTGGGATAAATATTTTCCCGGAATCTATACTATTATATAAAGCTGAAGAGTTTGTTTGTTTGTTTGTTTGTTTGTTTGAACGCGCTAATCTCAGGAACTACCAGTCCAAATTGAAAAATTCTTTTTGCGTTGGATAGCCCTTTGTTCGTGGAGTGCTATAGGCTATATATCATCACGCTATACCCAATAGGAGCGGGGCAGTAATGGCTAATCTCAGGAACTACCGGTCCAAACTGAAAAATTCTTTTGTGTTGGATAGCCCTTTGTTCGTGGAGTGCTATAGCCTATATATCATCACGCTATGACCAATAGGAGCGGAGCAGTAATGACTAATCTCAGGAACTACCGGTTCGAACTCAAAAAATATTTTGTGTTGGATAGCTCTTTATTAGTGTAGTGCTATAGGCTATATATCATCACGCTATGACCAATAGGAGCGGAGCAGTAATGACTAATCTCAGGAACTACCGGTTCGAACTGAAAAATTCTTTTTGTGTTGGATAGCTCTTTATTAGTGTAGTGCTATAGGCTATATATCATCACGCTATTACCAATAGGAGCGGAGCAGTAATGGCTAATCTCAGGAACTACCAGTTCAAACTGAAAAAATATTTTTGTGTTGGATAGTTCTTTGTTCGTGGAGTACTATGGGGTATATATCATCACGCTATGACCAATAGGAGCGGAGCAGTAATGGCTAATCTCAGGAACTATCAGATCGAACTGAAATAAATATTTTTGTGTTGGATAGCACTTTGTTCCTGGAGTGCTATTTTTTGTGTTGGATAGCCTTTTGTTCCTGGAGTGCTATAGGCTATATATCATCACGCTATGACCAATCGGAGCGGAGCAGTAATGAAACATGTTGCAAAAACGGGGAAAAATTATTAGTTTTGAGAGCTTCCGTTGCGTGCGCTGCGTAAACGATTAAAGTTATGCAACAATGATGTATGACGGGATTATTCCTCTTAAAAAAGTTCTAAAAAATATATTATAAAAACAAAAGTCCCCCGCTGCATTTGTCTGCCTGAACGTGTTAAACTCAAAAACTACCCAACGTATTAAGATGAAATTTGGTATGGAGACAGTTTGAGAGGCTCCCGGGAAACTACTACTTTTATAACGGAAAACTTTAGCCTGAAAAACTTTATAACGCGGGCGGAGCCGCGGGCAAAAGCTAGTAAACTTATAACACTCAGGAGTAATATAGTTTGCTATTAATGAAAGAATTTCAAAATTGGTTCGGTATTTCAAGACGTTAGCTTCTACAAACCTGTAAACTTTCTCTTTTTATGTTTTTATTTTATTTTATTACACTTTATTGTACACCATGGATAAAAATAATGTAACAAGAAAATAGAAAAAAGTACAAATGGCGGTCTTATCGCACAAGGCAATCTCTTACATACAACCATGGGATGGATATAAGAGAAAACGGAATAATAAGGGGCAGCATAAGGTGTACGAAGGATATAATTAATTACTTACTCTGTTGTATGTTATGTTAGTACAGATAAATGAAAGACGATCTGGCAGTGATGAGAAGGATTGCGAAATGAGTGGGAATGAACACCCCATGTCTCAACGCTACTCGATACATGATTCCATGTATTTCTATTTTTTATACTTACGTGCTCGGTAGTGACTCAACCTGATGGTAAGTGGTGAGGGGTCCAATAGAATGTCGACTGACGAGAGATGATTACTCGACAGTCGACACAATTGTACCGGCCTGATGGAATCGGATATACACAGGCTGATCCCGGAACGCGACACTCTTACGTGGGCTACTATGGCGGGTTTTAACAACTTGTGTACAATGGTCGCTAGCCGGGCGAATATAAATATATCCTAACAGCATAGTATAGAACTATAGAAACGGATTAATAACTCGTTAGCGAATATTGCCTGTATTTAAGCTTTCAATTTATTTATTTCGTAGAGCATGTCTTTACTGATATGCAAATTCTTTCGCCGACTTGTCGATTTTTTATATACTTCGATCTATAATATTTATTGCTGAGTATAGTAATAGCTAAGAAATTACCGAATATCCCATTAAAATGACGCGACAATATCCTACCGTAGGTGTTGAAGTAATTATAAGCTTCAGAGACAATAGGGTTGTCATTCGCAGGCAATTTTCAGGTGTTAAATCGTGTCAGGGCCCACGCTTGACATCACTCATCGGTTCGTGCTTGGGACGGCTTTTGTCTCTTTTTCAGACTCATTAGTGCACGCGGTTTCGCCCACGTTTAATGATTTTTATTATAGACTATGTGGTATTCATAGCTTCGTCCGCGTAAAAGCTTTGGCTGTTACGAAAGTCCCTAAATTATTGTAGTGATTAATATATTGCCTTTAGTACGCAAGCGCCATCTATTTTCAAAAATGGGTTAAAAAAACATTATCCTCATAGGAGAAAAAGTATCGCGATCAAGTTGTCTATAAGTTATTGAAAGTTACAGTCTATCTGTGTGCCAAATTTCATCCAAATCCGTACAGTTGTCATCTTGGTTGCATCCTGCAAAGATCCAAGCGTTTTTAAAAGCTTTCCTATTTTTAACCGACTTTAAAAAAGGAGGACGTTATCAATTCGACGTGATTGTTTTTTTTAACATTGTTAATATATGATAATATTATGAAGTACTAGCTTTTGCTCGCGATTTCGCCCGCTTTCCATGATAAAAGTCCCGCTTGTACATTGTAAAAAAAGTATCCGATTTAATTATACGTATTTATGGCTCACTATTTTAGTCATAGTGACTTTCACATAAAAGGACTTTTATTTAGAACTATTTAAGGCAAACAATGCTATGGTACAATATCTTTGTCTAACTTCAACGGTTTAGGCAGCGTAGGCCTAAGACGAGTATGTGGTCTCATTCAAATTTAAATTCAAATTCAAATAATTTATTTGCTGAATAATAATAATAATAATAATAATATCAGCCCTGTATTATAATACTTGCCCACTGCTGAGCACGGGCCTCCTCTACTACTGAGAAGGATTAGGCCTTAGTCCACCACGCTGGCCTAGTACAGATTGGTAGACTTCACACACCTTCGAAATTCCTACAGAAAACTTCTCAGATGTGCAGGTTTCCTCACGATGTTTTCCTTCACCGTAAATGCGAACGATAAATTCACAAAGAATACACACATGATTTTAGAAAAGTCAGAGGTGTGTGCCCTCGGGATTTGAACCTGCGGACATTCGTCTCGGCAGTCTGTTCCACACCCAACTAGGCTATCGCCGCTATATTTGCTGAATACATGTACATAAAATAAAAAGTCTCGCCATATTCTACCCTAACTGGATGTGCAAATAGTCACGCAAAGTAAAAATGACCCAATATATTTTAGCCTATGTGTTATTTTGATGTATAACCAATATTACTATTAAGTTTCATCCAAATCCGTTCCGTAGTTTTTTCGTGAAAGAGGAATAAACATACACACATAGATCCATACATTCATCCTCACAAAGTTTCGCATTTATAATATAAGTAGGAAGACAAGACTGTGTCTAGAGTGCACAATACGTATTCATAGTATTGTCTTTGTACAGAGACTTAAATAGTGATTACTTGTACGATTTTGCTGAAGATTTTTCTATTACGATTTACAGGTCGATTTCCTGCAGACGCCGTGTCTTAATTTTTTTCCAAATTCACGTATTTTCTATATATTTCACAAACAATTATTATCACTTAATAATTATGATACCTTATGTCTTAACAATTTCTGGGTGACAGATGGAGGCTAGCTTCCGCTGTTTGATTCGCAGCTCGCCTCCATTATCTTAAATATTAAATCACATCGTTTTTGTAATCTTTTTTGAAAAATGTGGGGCAGTTTGGTAGCGCCGATCCCACATTGGTACGGGATGGGTGAAGATTTCTAGGATAGATAAGGATCTATCCTAGAAATCTTACATACAAGGGTATGTTGGCAAGATTAATGAAATAAATAAGTATTAAGAAATACTTGACTTATCAATGTAGTTAAATAATAATATATTTTCCCATTACATTGTATGTTACGTGATCTTTATCATATATGCCGTTGGATCAGAAATGACTGCCGTGACAATATAAATCATATATAATTTTTCCTGGCGTAAATACCCTTGTTACAACATACAGATAATATATTTTGTTATAAAATTATATGTAGCATTTAATATAACGCAATAGCAGCAGGTTTGCAAATTGTTTTTTGTACGTTAAGGCAATTACCTAGTTTTTGTTTAACTTGTAATGTTTGCATGTGTGTATGTTTGGGTCGAAGTAGGCAAATTAATTTTAAAGCTGTTATCCTCAATCGATTAAGATGACATAATACACATACGTTTAATTTGGTTGACATTGCATGGTAAAGCTAAGTGTCATTATTCTAAATCCAATATGGCGGACGGCCCAAGGCGATGGATTTATTATTTTTTGTGCACATCCTGATATACAATAATACGATAAAATGACTTTTCTCTAAATCCAACGTAGCAAACCAACCAAGACGGCGAAGTAGTATTTTTTTACAATCAAATTAATGGCTTTGCTGAGAAAAATGAATAGAAAAACATTTTTATAAAGAAGTTTTTATTTAAATGCTCTAAAAAGGAAAAAGGAAATCATGGGACAGGGGATGAGCCTTTTGCCATATCAGGCACAATTTTCAATCTTCGGGCAGATACTAAGAAGAAAACCAATATTACTACCCGACCCGGGATTCAAACCCAAGACTCTGGAAGTCGCACCGCACCCGCAATACAGATCTACACAACCGAGACGGTTATAACGTAGAGCTGATAATATCAAAATCTTGCCAATTTATATAAATATTTAGGTGTACCTATCTAATCACAAATTCATTCCAAATTATGTATTTGCCGTTGGAATATCGCCACTAATTCAGGGATTTCTCACGTCTCAAGAATTAATCTTGAGATTTGCATCAACGCTATTATTTATTATTCATAGCTCGCCTTAATTTGTGACAGGAAATGTTACAGAATTCCTTGAACTATGATATTCCATTATATACCTCCTATAGTTTTGCTCACCAAGATTTGATGTTAAAAGGATACTTTAAACTTGAAACGTAATGCCAAATATGATGGTGTGTGAACAAAATAATTAGACTGAATTTCTAATTGGGAGATATTATGTATCAAAGAACAGGTCTGGATTGATACCTGCCATTGTTTTTGACTGCACCAAGTATCCAGTATGATGGATACAGGAGACAATATCTACACTGCCGTGCTAAGCGCAAAAGCGGTACCTATGTCAGGGAAACCTTATTTCGAGATAGTCAAAGTTTTTAAAATATAGTTTTATAGTTTTGTATGTAAAACTGAAATAGAGAAATTAAGGATTTTTAATAAGTTCTAAAAAAACCGTTAGTTAGGTAAGTTCATTGGATGGGTATTTCTTTGAGTTACCTGACGACATAAAAATCAAGATTTTGTTTTTTTTTTAGATAGTATTTTTGAGCAGTACATTAATATATAAATCTGAAGAGTTTGTTTGTTTGAATGTGCTAATATGAATGAATTACTAAACCCATATGCATTTATTTTTACTAATAGGAATCGCATTACTCCTGACTGATATAAGCTACTCTTTATCCCAGAAAGACATTTAGCCCGGAATAACATTTCACGCGGGCGGAGCCGCGGGCAAACGCAAGTTTTATTTTCCTATGTAATGTGGTCCACTTGTTAGGCAAGGTATAGATTGGCAAGAAACTTGCAGAAGTTAACTTATACAAGCTATTTTTACCGCGTGGACAATATGGCAAACTAACTTCTGCAAATTTTGAAGCTTGCAGGGCTTGCGTTGAGTAACAATGTAGAGAAGTATTGGAATATTCCCCCTTTTTAATCGTGTATAAAAGTTCTTGCGCAATACATTGCTGCGAAAATTTGTTAGTTTAATCCGGGGATGGCGAACCAAAGGCACGTGGCAAAAGAATTCGGGCACGCGAGTAATATGCCAAACATTGTATATGTATCTTTCTTTGGGCTTCATTTTGCTGAACATCACGTGCAATGACGCCACTTTGACAAGCCCCAATAATAAATAAATAAAACAAAAACATAGTTGGGTTATACAATCACTAAAAAGGGGCACTCAGCTAGATAAAACCGGTCCTGGATGGCACGTTACTATGTTTTTTTTATAAATAATCGGACATTAACTGAAGGTTCGCCATCCCTGGTCTAAGCTTTGCAAGAATAAGTTGTAGAGTATTGTCTGTATAAAATGACGTGCTGTTGTTTCATATAGTAAGTAAGATTCCCGGAATCCTAAAACAATCTGCTCTCCTCATAATCCCTATATCCGCTATATCCGCTTTGATATGGAGGGAAGTGGACAATTAACATTTCCAACTCCTCCCTATCTTTCTATTTGATTAATTTCGTTGCGGGATAAAGACAAATTTGTGTTCCCTGAGACTCGCCGAGCTTCACTGCTCGGTGTCATAAAATGCGTGCCACTGCTGATCCTGGCTTAAAGGAGTTGTAGTGGTGGGTGTGAATCTCTAATCCCTATATCTTTCCTCTAAAGTCGACTTTCTATTAACGACTTCTAAAACTATAACTTAAAAATATGCGATGAAGATCCCTCAACTCACATTTGGCGACCATTTTGCAGTGATTTGCGCCCTGTATTAAGTTAAAAGGAAAATTATAGTTTGAAGGTTCGATGTTATTTTCAATAGATCCAGACGGGTATTTATAAATAGACATATTTACCATTTTCTTTATTAAAAACTAGTCTGTCTAAAGGATTTAGTTTGAGGGTGGGCGGGTAAGGTTATAAATAAATAAATAAGTTTTTACTTTGGTATTTAATGCTATGTATTTTTAATGCCAGTACTAAATCGTATTTAATGTGCTTCCAGGAAAAGGCGCGCTACCGTATTTTTGGAAGATTTCTATTGAAATTTATAATATAGAAAAAAATTAAGCATTATACTTCTATAATTTTATCTATACTATGGTTGATAATAATATGGAAATTTTTCCATAATTTGGATGTAGAAAGGTATTACGTACACAGATTCCATACACACTTACGTGGACCAGTACGGCGGATTAAAAACCAAAAATAAGTGTGTGCGAGGTGTTAAACTTGCAACTTTCGTCTTGGCAGGCTATTTTACAACTAGGTTATCCATAGATTATGTACCTGAATTGCTTTTCCATTTTCCATGTCTAGGTTTGCCTCCGAAAATATGTATGTTAGTGTTTATCAGTGGCGAACGATGCTATTTTCCGAACGGGAACCCAACTCCGTAAATATGTAGGTATGTTAGTTTTTATCAGTGGCGAAGGATGAAAATTTCCGAAGGGGAACCCAACAGACCTTATACGTTCTAATAGTATGCATAAATGTGGTCTGGAAATCATAATAATGATTAGATGTTCCATTAATTACGAAAGGGAAGTAGTACTTATCATCAGGTAGATTGGGGTCAATTTAGCGTGCCTGTGGTTCAATAAAAAATATATAAACTCGGTATGTACTCGACTTCTAAAGCTTACCGTATTCAACTTTGAAAAAAAAACTCGGTATGTACTCGACTTCTAAAACGTCTAAGGCTTACTGTATTCAAATTTGAAAAAAAAAAATAACAATGACTAAACAAATATTGTGAAATTCAAGGCTTGCCTAAGTTAATTTATCCGTTCGAAATTCGAAGGTCGCCAACAAAGAGTTTTGTTCCAATAATTTTATTTCGTGCCGACGTTTTATAGGTTTCATTTACTTCTCTACCTACAACTTAGGATTGCGCGTGAGAATATTGGAATCGTATTACGAGAAAATATAACTCCAGTAAATTAAATTCGCTTTTATAGATGTTTACTTATTGCCTTTTAATAAAATATCACGAGGTATATAATACAGGGTCCTTTTGACATTGCGCTACTAAATGAAACCACATACTCGTCTTCACCTTTGTGGACATTGTGCTAAAAATCATCCATTAAGGTGGTAGCTCAAGGTCCATTTTCATACATTTTGTTTCGGCTTTAATCTGGGTAACTAAACAAGTATTGGCAAGTAAAGAATTTAAATTCACGTCTAGTTAGTGATTAGTTCTCGCAGTTGAAAGAAAAATGTAAAAATAATTAATAATCATGGATATTTCTGCCTTTAAAATTTCGTCATATTAATTTTTAAAGGCCGAAATATCCATGATTAATAATATTTTACATTTTAACTCTATAACTTTAATTCTTTACTTACTAAGTTACAGATAAAAGCCATGAAATGGACCTTGAGGTATCGCCTTAATAACTAATATTTTCACGAAAAATCCTGGTTTTAGTGTTCTGATTTTTTTATCATTTCAGTTATAATTCATAGAATGTAAATTTTTCACTTTACACCAACATTTTCATAATTTTCATTCAAGATACGAAGCTGATTGTTTTTAGCAAAAAATTACAACTAATGAAAATTTCGATTAAATAAAAAAATCTTGAAGAAGTTTTCTACTTTTTTAAAAAGAAAACATTTAATCGTTCAAATCGAAAATTCTCGAAAATTCAGAAAAATATTCATAGCTCATAAACTATGAAAAATCGCGGAACATACATGGGGGTGATTCGGATACCCCAAGGGATGCTCTATCTCTGGACCTCCGCTTGACACTACTTTCTGGGACACCCTGTATATGTATGTGGTTTCATTTAGTAACGAAATGTCAAAATGATTCGTATAATAGTATCTGTAGCAATATAATTATTACTACAATTATTGTCCCGATTGTCGTTTCTGCGCATGGGTTGATACCAAAGAGCTTCGACTAACATCTTCGGAAGCTCTCAATTGGCCGTTGGGTCGGAGGCCAGATGCAGAAGGCAGTATTGCTGGACACGGCGTGTATTGTGAGTTCCTCACTTTGAATCCCTAACCGCCGGTGGTCTGGGTCTTGAGCTTCGCCATCGGAGGGTCATTAATTTTATTATATTTTTATATGCATGTTTTTTTTTGTAAATATATATGTAAACATGTAAAAAAAACCTTTAAAATAAAGAGAATTGACAACAATTAGTACTTAAGTACATATCATCGTTACGTGTGTGTTTATGAATAAATACGTCAGTCGCCATGACAAAGGCAAAAAAATTAGCATAAAATATTAAATCATTACACAATTACTGTCGATGATATTATGACGCACGGAATACCTCACTGAGTTTATGACTGCATTATTTAGAAGAATAAGCCGTGTATGTTTTAACAAATATGTGTATAAATAAATAGCATGTTTTGTTTCCATCTATGTGTTTCTCTATTCAATTATAATAATACTTTTGCTCGCGAATTCATCCGCGTGAAAATCATTTCCTGAGATAAAAATTAGCCTTTATCTTTCTCAGGGTATCAAACTAGTTGCATACCAAATATCACCGAAATCCGTTGGGTGGTTTTTGAGTTTATTGCATTCAAACGCGGATACTTTATTTTATAATATTTAAGGAAGAAACATTGTTAAACAAAAATAAACATTTATGTGACACACCTTTATGTGGTCAGCATATTACATACATAAATTGAACGTATGATGACAAAGGGAAATACCATAAGAATTTATGGATTTTACGTAAATATCGGCGATAGCCTAGTTGGGTATGAAACGGGCGAGAGGAATGTCCGCAGTTTCGAAACCCAAGGACATGCACCTTTACCTTTTTTAACGTTATGTTTGTATTCTTTGTGAATTATCGGTTGCTTTAATGGTGAAGGAAAACATCGTGTGGAAACCTAAATACCTCAGAAGTTCTTTATAGGAATTTTGAGGTTGTGTAAGGTACCAATCCGCACTAGGTCAGCGTGGTGATAATAATACTTTTTTTTATTAAAAGTTACGTCAAATTGTAGATATGCTATTTGTAGGGTAGTTGGAAATAAAATTACCTTCGGTAAAATAAATGACCTGTATTTCAATTTGTAACTAAAACAGATGTATTTAGCTATAGACCGTAGCTATCTTATAGCTACAATACTATGACATCGAGGCGACACGACGGGATCAAACAACTTAACCAAATGTACCTTTTCGGACCCATTCTCGTACAAATACAATACTCTGTCCAGTAATATTACACTTTCCACAACTTGCGCTAAACATAACCTTATCAAATAGAATAAAACTAGTTTTTTCCATTGGCTGTCTTCGTCTTCTATAGACAATTGGCGCTCTGACAATCTGTCAAGTATATCTAATTTCAAGATGGCGTCGGCCGCATTGACATATTGTTCGAAATTTAAACATTTGGACGATATGCGTTTTAATTTTCCTTCTGTTATTTTCACGTCAGGTAAATACTTTTTTATTATGTCCTGTTGAAAATAATATTGTTTTCATTAGATTTTCACTATTGTGTTTTTTTTTTAATTAAAATATATGATATTAATTCAGTTAATAATCGACTTAATTACGATATACTTATTATATAAAATATATAGGTTTATTTTTAGATCTCGTACCTGAAGTAGCGCTCTGTATAAAAGACTTTTGGACGGCAACTGCCTCTCATTGACCACACGGTCTATAGATTGCGCCGCCAGCATGCGACCGTTGCGTCCTAGACTAAACCCTGAAATAAAAAAAATAGTTACGACATTAACATATTTTCGACGGCAATTTACAATTATGAAATGTTACAAGAATACTTTAATACTTTACATATAGTGAAAGTTGTGAGTACCTTAAGCAAATGTTACTTTTAAGTATTTTATTGGAACTAATTGTTTTATACCAAAAATACTGTAACAAATACTGGCTACCCTACAATAAATAAATCACTACTTATATAAATTCTACCAATCCGCACTAGGCCAGCGTGGTGGACTAAGGCCTTCATCCCTCAGTAGTTGAGGAGGACCGTGCCCAGCACTGGGACAGTATATAATACAGAGCTGATATTATTATATAATATATAACTAACAGAATGTATCTCTTAATTATTTTCTAGTATGATAAAAGCATAAATGAATGTAAGTATTCAGGCAGCACACAAACAAACAAGGATATCAATTGTAGCGCGAGCAACAAAAACAACATAAACTGTTAATTACCCTTTACCTATGCATTACCTGTCAAATATTCCGACATCGGAAACCCCTGGACTCCATCGCTCACTCCACCACCGTAATTTCTCTGGAAGACGTCGAACAAGTTCTCATCGACAGTCTCTGTTAGGAGATGGTAGCAACACGGCACGTTGAACACGGTTGCAATGTGGTCGTTGGTCGCAAATAACCGGAGGGAGTCTGGTCCCAGGTTACCACACGTGTGGAGACCTGTAAATTGTTTTTTTTTTTTTGTAATAGTTTAACAGCTGTTTTCTTTTTTCTATTGCTTTGAATGACGTGACGAGCTTGCCGTTCGCCTGATGGTAAGCGATACGACCGCCCATAAACAGTAGAAACACCATCCAATACCTTGAATTACAAGTTATTTGGTATTCCACTGCGCTCGCCATCGTGAGACATGAGATGTTAAGTCTCACTATGTCCAGGAACGCAACAGTGACTACACACTATTGCTTGCCGGCAAAAATAGACATTGCGGTGGTACCTACCCAGGCGGACTTTCACATATGAGAAACCTACCACTAGTCAAAACGATCGCATTGTTTTAAATAAACGATCGCAATCTCAATCTTCAATTCGATTCCGAGAATAAACCAATCAAAATAACTCATTTGTAAGTATGTCAAAAACAAACTAATCTGATTGGTCCATTTTTGATATAGATCGATAAAAGGGATTGCGATCTTTTAGTGAAAATAGCGGTTAATTAACAACGGTTTTTTTTAAGTCTTGGAAGTTTCGTTTGTGTTGTTTATTTATAATTATCGTTCGTTAATAAATAAACTGTCCCTTACCAGTAAGAAGTAACTTCACATCCTGATTCTCAAATTCAGGGAACTTTTCCTTTACAATCCCACACAGATCTGTGTTATTTGTGATAAAAACCTTTGCGAATCGATGTATATTGTTACTAGCATTTCCTGTTACTCGCTCTTCTTTACCTTTGTTGATTCTTTTAGCTATTGCATGCCATTTTTTCTAAAAAAATATTTTTTGTTGGTTAATTTTGTTTTATTTATTATCGATTTATAATGATTTGTTCTTTTCAGTTTTATTTTGCATTCTTGACTACACATGACTCTCATTATAGGTATTCCAAGATACAGGGTTGGGTAAATTAAAATCGATTATTCGAATAATCGATAACAAATGGATATTTCTAATGTGGATATGGATAATTACCTGGATAATTTTAACCCGTTCGACAGCCGCTGCTAATGTTTTATCGTCACAGTCAATGGTGAGGCTGGGTATATTGTACCCAAGTGATAAAGCGGCGGGCAAGTGGCCTCTTCCGCCACCCGCTTCTACGCAACAGGTGGCCGCAGTGGCGTGGTGTAAGGATGCCACAAGTTGGGACATGGTTTGGACCTATAAAATTGTTAGAGGCAGTGTTAAGGGGCAGCAACCTCGTGCTTACAAAGAAAAAAATATATTACTATTTTCACCAATCATAATATAAAAATGCAAAAATCTGCCCTCCAGAGCGTCGTATTAGTTAAAACCATCACCAGTCTCGAATCTAGATACTTTTTCGAAACGAAAAGCCCACTAAGTAATACTCGACCAATGATGCGGTCCAGTATTTGAAGCCAGAGGTACTTCTTAACTATAATGCATTTTTTTACCTCATAACTTTTCTTGCTTGTCATAAACTCCTTAACTCTAATCTCCTCCTTGAGTTCTGCACCCCAAGACTTGATTTTGTCATGAAACTGTTGTTTTGACAAACAATAGTCATTGTTGGCGGTGACACAGTAAGAGCGAGCGTTTGTTACCCATTTTTTTAGTTCTGGTACATCTACAAAAAATACATCATAAGTTTCCATAACTCACTTCAAAAGTAATTTTACTCAAAAGACACTTCCATTCTCTAGTTTAAGTGCATCTATTTTATTCTTGAGTATTATACAACAGTCGTTCTGGGATCTGTTTGTCTATCAGAATGCGATAAATTAAAAACTACTGAATTGGTTTCCATGAAATTTGGATTGGAAATAGTTTGAGATTATGGGAAGGATATGTCCTACTTTTTATCCTGGGGACATATTATATAGCGGCTTTTTTATCACAGAAAAAAATATCTTGTATGTGGAAAAAGTTGTGAGCAAAAGCTATATTTTTTAATGATTCATAATTTTATACATCATATTATGTAGCAAATACCTGTTTGTTCATGTCCTTCTGCTGCTTGCCAAAAATTTTGTAAAGAAACTTCTAATTCCACTTTATCCAGACTGTCTCTCAATGCTCCAGGAAGAAGTTTATTCCAGTGGTTTTCAGTGAGGAACTCGACCATGTGACAGTTGGCTATTGGCAGTAGTGGTGTCAGATATCTGATGATGTTGTCTAGTTGATGGTGGAGTTTCCTTATTGATGTCATAGGAGTGTGGTTACCTGTTTCATTCAATGTACAATAGATTAGTTAAAAATATAGTTGAATAAAAAAATAATCATTTTTTTAATATTAGGTAGGTTGTTTTTGTTTTGGACCCTGCTGTTAACACTGGGGGAAACCTGCGAATGGGACACTGGAATCCCCTAGATTTGTGACTGCAGGGTTCTGGTGGAAAGTTGGGAGGGGATATTTGGGGAAGGAGTAGGTATAGCTCTTCAGATGGGATGAGGGGAGAAGGCCCGGAAATGTTCACAAGCCCTCAAAACTATGAAGAACTCTTCATGTGAATATGAAACCATGAGGTATACACACTGAACTGTGTGCCTAGGGACGTGACAAATGTTCCCTTGGCATGGGACAGGTCTACATTTGGACTTTGTTAAGTAGGTACTACCATTTTGTTCATTTGTGCTGCCTAGCAGTACTTCGCAAGCTTGATTATGTTCTAGTTGTAAGGACATTGTATAATGGAATTCTCACAATCAGATGAGCAATTTTGACATTTTATAATGTAGTTTTATAAAGATTTAAGTATTATCTCTTAGATGGGCATTTTCATTAATATCTTGAAACAGAAAATATTTACTCACCACTAAAATTTTCAGAATGAGACTCCTGCATCATATGGATTAGCTGAAGATATCTTCAGTAAAGCACAGGCCTTCTTATACTGGGACCTTATTGTTTCAGACATGCTCAATATGTCATGTTCCTCTGAATTTGTCTTTGGGAAGTTGGCAATTAAGTCTTTTACCTTCGTCAATTGATTTATAATTTTCTCAGAATATTTTGTTTCTGATACTTCGTTTTGATCTAAGTAGTGTGTTACGATGCCGTAGTAGTAACCTAGAAGAATTAATGGAAAATTAGGAAGATTCGTTCTCAGAAGCCAATGTTTTATACATCTCTACAGAAATTGGCTCTTTATTTATTTTATTTATAACACTTTATATACAAAGAGCATAAAGCGGACTTAAAAATTACGTACCAAGTTCACGGCCCAGTTCAGCCCCTCTGTGGTATCCTAAATGATAACCTTCTGGATTCCCAGCTTCTGTACCAGCAGCAAAACCCTCTTTGTAGCTCTCTTTATACGCTTCCTCTTCACTCAAAAATATCTCATCTAATACGTCGTTGAAATCTTTCTCTTCAGCCATTAGCAACCACTAATCACATTATTTATTTTAGAAAAACAGTAATCATTAATATTTTTTAAATGTAAACAATATTTGAGGTTATGTTTACCATGTTTTGTTCAATGACGTATTATACAGTATATGATATGCAATGACTAAATATACTCTTTTATCATTGATGATATGCAGTAAAAAAACGTTCACGATTCGGTCTAAAAAGTACTAAGATAAATAAAATACATAAAAATTTATAGAATATTTAATAGATTTTTCCTTAAAATTAATGTTATGAGTTAAAAAAAAATTCTTTATCTGTTGGTGGTATAAAACGTATTTTATTGATAATGTCAGCGGTTACGTAAAACGATAAAAATAATGCAACAGTTGCGTCCTTGGGTATGTCAACTTCATCTGATTTTGACATTGAGTTTTGACTCTTGATTTGTCAATTTGACGAGCTTGCTATTTCGTAAAATATTTCGGCGTGTGTAAGGTGGAAAAATTCCTAAATTTTAATACAGTGTTGAATTAAATAGTACCAGAAACAGACATGGCTAAAGTAATTACGCTGGGCGAAGTTAAGAAGCACAATTCCGACAAGAGTGTGTGGATGGTAATTCACAATGACGTTTATGATGTGACAAGTTTTTTGGAGGAGGTGAGAAAACCAATAGTTTTAACTTTCCATATAAAGTTTATTAAAAAGTTGCTGTATGATATGATTAAGACAATATTAAACCCATAAAATAGGTTTTACCAACGACTTATTCGTAAAATCGTGCAAGGAAGTAGGTATCTACATAATATTCTATTCGTAGTTTGCACCTGAGGAAACTGGCGAGTTTATATTTTTAGTTGTACCTTGAATCCATTTGAAATAAAATGCACGCTAAGTATTATTGGATTATTTCAAAATGATTCTATATAATTTATTGAAGTTTGCAAATAGTTTTAAAATATCTTGCAGCATCCAGGGGGCCCGGAATCATTATTGGAGGTGGCTGGAGAGGATGCCACAGGACCCTTTGAAGATGTTGGGCACAGTGCAGACGCCAGGTTTGGATACACAACTATAATTAATGAAAATAATCCTTTTATTTCAGAAATTAAACATTTCGAAGTATAATATTAGTATTATAGTAACAAAATTATGTACTTATTACCTATGTTATGTATATGATGCAATCTGCTCAGAAAATTAACTAGAGAACAATCTTATTTTTTGGCAATTCCAAAAAAGACTGTTATTATTGGTTACTATTTAATTTACTTTTCCGAGATAATACTTCAAGTATGTGATTTAAAAATAAACCTTAAAAAGTTCAAAGGATTTTTCATTTTATTTTAAATACTCAGTTTCTCAATAAACAGAACAAATTATAAAGTACAATATTGAAAAATAAAGTGCTGAATTGGTAAAGGATTTATCAAGTTTTAATAATATATTAACCTGTTACAGGGAACTCTTGACAAAATACAAAATTGGCACGCTGCCTCCCTCAGAACGCACAAAGGATGTGGAAAGTTGGTAAGTAAAAGAAAATTTTACTAATAGATGAATTTTGGATGTTTGTTTAGGTGATCGTAGAAAATGCTGAATGTATTTGGATGAAATTCTGCATACAGATAGATCATCAATGCAAGATTCTAAATAAGAACAAAATAAGTGGGGCTTTCATGCCTTAAAGCCAAGCCACATTTATATTGAATTATAATAATTTTAATTGTCCAATTAGACACTGGTATTATTAATAACAAAGCCCATGCAAGGTTGCGATTATTAGCTATGACTGTAATAATAAGCATAACCAATTGTTTCCAGTTGTAGAGTGAAATCAAAGTGGAAAAAATCAAGGTTACTATTTCACTTTCAGTATTTTTAGAATGTATTAACTAGTAATGAATATTATAATTAATCACTACACTGAAAGTCGACATTGGACGTAAGATCGATGAAACAACCATAACCGTTCCACTCACTTCTCTGTGGTGGCAGGGATAATGTGTTTTACCTGTGACTAAACAAAATAGGTCCATAGTTATACAAAGTGATTGACTTTTTGTAAATGTCTTAGCACTTAAGTTACGTATGTATTTGGTCTAATTTAACTTCCTTCATTTCATTTTGTAGTACCTAGTCTTTATAGTCATAATTTGGACAGATTAAGTGGCTTATGAAATATGTTATTTGAATAGAGGTTAATTGTATGCTCTTCTGGTATCTGATCTGGTTATAGGTGAGAGATAATGGTAAACATTTAACAAGTAATTTCATACGGCCATTTTAGTACATGAACCGCATGTTCGTAAGTAGTAGGTAATTACGACATTTATTTACTAAAATCGTGTTTCACATTTTATTTCTTCATTTAACGATGGACGCCTGTTCTTGCGGGCGAGTTTGAAACGTTGTTAATTAATTAAGACATTCTTATTATCGCAGAGTAATACGTACTTATAATCGTTACATGGTCATTTTTATGCAATTTCTATTTTGGATCATTTATTGGGATTTTTCTTTATTAAATTTCGCAATGTTCGTTTGCGCGTGAGCAAATTATGTTTAGAAATTTTATTGGAGTGGCAACAGCCGCAGGCGTATTTACTGTTCTATATTACAGCTTTAGTTTCATCTTTTGTCAACATATTTTAGCGTAACGAGATATCTAATTTTAGATGTTATCTAGTTCATGTTTGTTGTATGTAAATGTCTATCCACACTACGCTTTATATTTAAATAAATAAATTATATGTCATAATTTTCATATAGTTTTATGCGTCTCAAACGCAACTAACACCCGTATTCAAAAACAATACTTTGAGAACCCACGGTGTGCCCGAACGCATTGTGTGCAATTTCATAGTTTCTCTTTGGTATCGTTCACTTTCGTTTAAACACAGTTTCGACAGCCAAATGAAATTAATGTACGCAACGAAATAGATTTTACGTTTTTTTTGTCTGTTTTTGTTTTTTTTTGTTTCATCGTAATACATTCATTCATTGATAGAACGAATGTATGAAGACGAAACAAATAAAAGGAAGATGATACAGAAAATGTCGTAACAACTTTCGTTACGCGTATTTATTTTAATACATACTTAAGTAGCGTTTGTGAATACTGATCTAAGACGAAATTTCCTCGATGCAATCATCAATTAAATATTAAATTATTAGAAGGTACTCGAAAGAAAAAGACGCACAGGGACCGCGCGTGTAAAAGCCCACGTCACTGAGTTTATAGGACGTCGTGTGTAAGACTTAATATAATTATGAAATAATTAAGTCTAATTATTTATTTTGTGGATAGATATTAGGTGTAGAAGTTTATTAGAAGGGTTCCCTATCTAAGTAATTAATGTCCACATTGAACTTCAGTATTAAGTTTTATTTTATATAATTTATTGATTGCTCAGTAGGAATATTTAGGTTAGTAATTATAATAAAATAATATGTTAATGTAGAATAGGTGGTTAATGTTATAAAATATATTTAAATATTTTTTCAAATTTGAAATCTACAGATCGGAGACCGTTTGTGTGCCATGCGAAGCTTTGAGGTTATTTTTTATATCTTTTTATTTTCATTAAGTACTTATGAAAAATCGTTAACATAATTTTTAAAGCGCTTAATTTATTTTATATTCAGTACCGGTCATGGAAAAGAATCCAAGGAAAGTAAATCCTGGCGGACGTACGATGGATCTTCCGGAAGGTCCGGCATTTCTTTTTTTTATTTTACACTTACTCGTGCCATTTTTCATAATAGTTACGCCAAAATTAACATTTAATTTCAACAATTTTAAATTAGTTATCTTAGATGAAGATTTTTGCATTTAGATATCTACCTGTATTCTTTGTTCCGTATAAAATCAAATATAAAATTGGTTATATAGAAACATAAACCATAGAAATAACTAAATCCTACAAAGATTTAAATAGAAGAAAACAATGCAATCCGCATAACACCTTGTTTAAAGCACGCGTATCTTCATAGCTAAGTGTAATGATTGATTAATAGTAATCTGTTTTTTTTTGTCCAAATAAATAAAGAAGCATTCGTTGGAATCCTTTTTAGGTTGGAACCCTTTATAGGTCTGACCTTTATGAGATAAATAGTGCGTATTCTGTCCCACAGTCGACACGTCACGCCAAAGTCTAACTACAAACCTCCAACCAGCCCTAGAGTCGAAAAGAGAGTGCAAACAATAGTTGTGCCCCGAGAAAGGTTTATTTTTATTTTGTTTTTGTATTTTGATAATACTGAGAGGGATTAGGCCTTAGTCCACCACGCTGGCCTAGTGCGGGCTGGTAGACTCAGTACCTGGTCCTCTCAGTAGTAGAGGAGGCCCGTGCTCAGCAGTGGGCAAGTATATAATACAGGGCTGATATTATTATTATTATTATATTTTGGTAATATAGTTATTTGAAATAGATTATATTTTAGGGTCTTTGCTCAGAGTTTTAATGAGCTCTCGACACTACGCGCGTGTTGAGAATGCACAAGCTGTGTGTGTATTCGCCTTAAGGCGCGTTTGTCTGAGTGAGAAGTGAGTAATCGCTCGCAAGAAAAAATCGCATAAAATAAGATTTAATATGCAGGTTTATCAATGTTGTAAAACTGTTAAAATAGTAACACAGATTAGATAATATAGACCATACTTATTATGATAGATATGATAAAAATATTACGAAATATATCCAATAAAATCGAAATTGTGCATAGATCTTAGTTATGTAAAAAGTTCTTGTGTGGTGTTAGCAAATATTTTTATCGTCGAAATATTAATGTGGTACAGTCGTGGTAACAAGTGTAATGATTACTGTCTCAGTAAAAATGCGTGAAGCAGATTTACTGTTGCGTGCGATTCGTGTGATTGTAATGGACCTTTTTGAGTCAGCAGTTCATAATTCTTATATGACATAACCATTGTAATTACTGGGCATTTCTCTGAATGTCTGGGCATGTCTCAACTGACGAGCGCAGTGTGAAACCACGATTAAATGTATAGTGGTCTATAATTTAATAAGGTGTTGTCGGCACTGTTACAAGGCATTACCATTAGGCGAGGCCTACTTGATTTTTTAATTTATGAGTATAGCTCCTTATTTTAGAAGCACTTTAGTGCCCATTAATCGCAGTGTCATAACTATACCATAAATTTATAATTTTTAACAGAAATAATGTTTAGTTTTTTTTTCGGCGTTTTTTATGTTCTAATACACTTAACTTAGTAAATCTTATATTACAAGTTATTGAAGCCCCCTTAAGCTTGGAGCCTGTGACGTATTGTCCGTCATACCATCTTATAAATAAGTATTTAGGAATGTATTAAGGAATATAATAGGATATGTAATAAGCATTTACCATTTTTGCTCACCGCCGCTACCACATAAAAATAGATACCTATATATGTATCATGCGATGTTTTAAGGCCATTGATAATATTTCTTGTTGTCCAAAGACGGCCGAGAGGACCTCCCTGCGGCAGGTAATTGGTTTAGTACTAACGTGTTTGCTTGTTCCAAGGCGTCGGGGGAGGCCACCGGCGCACCCTCCACGCCCCAGGTTCTAGATTTATTCAGTAGTTAGTGTATTTTGGGTAGACCTAGAATAAGAGAAACAAGATTTCTCAAAATACATAGGTATTGTATGAATGAATTTTTCTTACGTGGTGTGGATACCTAAACTGATACTTGTAGTTAGGAAAAAATTATCTATAGACTAGTTTAAAAAATCTTAAATAGATACATTTTAGGTACCTCGGTTTTATGTTTACGTGAATTATAATTGAATATGCAATTTCGAAAAGGGCACATGTCCGAAAATGTAAAAAGTTCAGAAAATTGATTTTTTTAAAAGTACTGAAAAAAAATAACTTATTTTTGGGTTCAATAAGCAATAAAAAATTACAGAAGTTCTTGTTATTTGTTATTATATATACATTTCCCGATAAAGATCTAGATATCATGTTTAGATATTAGATGTGCCCTTTTCGAAGTTGCATATTCAATTATTGGTTGTTGCCTATTGATAGACTGTACAAATACCAAGAGGTACTATTTAATAATTACTTTTTTTTCAGTTCCAACTTGAAATGGGCGATATTAGCCCTGGCCGGTGCGGTGGTCATCGGCATAGCACTTAAAAAGTACCTGAGTTAAGCCGATTGAAGAAAATACTCGCGTGGGTCCAAGCTCTGGAGTCGAAACTGGTTGGAACCAGTGTAGGCTGTAAGCCATATAAACATGTAGAGGTGTAGTACTATGACAGTAATTTGTGTATTAGTATGTGCCTACTATGTATCGCAATAAAATTCTTGTTATTGTCTGGAATGCTTTGTAAGTGTTAGTAGTAAAACATTATTGAAAATGTGTACCAAAAAATTATGCTGGTGAGGAACTTGATATAGAAGGGCAAGCCTTACAGATTTTTTTTTGTGGCTAACGTATGGTTGAAAGATTATGTTCTAAAAAGTTAGAAAATTGTAAACCTGTGTAATAGGTGATGTTATCGTCTTACATATTCAAATTTCATTCCTACTTATTAAATGTTGTACTCATATTTATAATCGTGTAGTAAAATGTTTGTTGAGTCTTCGGACTCCTCGCTTGAGGTACTCGATGATGCCTGTGATAAATATTAAGCAAGAACCTAGTACTTAAAAGCCTGTAAAGGGTCTAAAATAGTCACATAAATATTACATTGGCTTCCGATTGTCAGTGACTAAAAAGCTTGTAAAGGCATAACTTATTTATGTATAATATAAAATATCTTGCCTGCCTCTTATGTTTATTTGTGATAAATGGTGCATATTATAATCTATACTAATTTATAGAAGAAATGTTTGAGTAAGTAGATTTGTAGCTAATCTCTAAAACTACTGAGCCAATTTTGAAAATTCTTTCAAAATCAGCTTAGTATATTTACCACTCAAAATATAACTGTAGGAAACAGCTTCCATTTTTATGTACATTTTTTCTTATAATAGAATCGCTTTTCCACCATATAGAGACTCCCGTCCTCACAACCTTCACTACAACTCCTGTAAGCCAGGATCAGCAGTGGCACGCATTTAATGTCACTAATAAGAAACTACATTACTCCCGTTATAGGCTACTTTTATCCCGGGAAAATTTTTTATTCCAGAAAAACTTTCACGCAGGCCGAACCGCGGGAAAAATAGTTATATAATTTGAAAAACGTTGCAATAGCATTCATATAAGTTTTAAATTGTATTTAGAATGATTATGATTGTAATGGCGTTAGACGTTTTTACTCTTATGAATGTTTCGATTTTGAACCTTATATACAGACAATAGGTGCTAACCAATATTGTACAAAACAGGATTTTGTTGTGATATAATTTATATTGTTTTTATTGTTATTTAATTTTTCATCTTATACAATAAACTTGTTTATATGTAAAAGTTTTATTATATTTGGTAATTTTTTATACTTACCGTCACCTTTAGGAAATACGACACCCAAAAAAGTGCAAGCAATATTTTAAAATGACTCAGGCAAGTAATAAAATAAAACGAATATATTTGTAATAATTTATTTTGTAAATATACAATAAATAGTGATAATTGACAATACAATAGAACAAATTATTGGACACTATTCGTGTAAAAACTATTTACCCGTAAGTGGATTAAATACATGTAGGAACTTAGGACTGGCTTGGTGGCGTTGTATTGTGTGAGTCGAACCACTACCTTGAGGTTCCGGGTTCGAATTCCAATAAGGACAGTGATTAGGGTTTTGCTGTTCACTATCAGCCCAATCTGGAATTTGTGCCGTATGGCGATAGTGTCGCGCCCTATCATATCATGGGTCGGAACACACTTAGCTATAGTGGGTGGTCTGATTGCACTTCTGCCACCCCTACCAACTCAAAATTATATGTTGTCAAAAAATATATCGAATAAATTCTAAAAAAATATATTACTTTGTTTTCATTATCAAACAATATTAGATGCTAGACAAAGTGATAATGTCCTATATCCTAACAAACTCACAATATAATTCAACAAATGTTTACTAATAAATAATAAATAAATACACATTGCAACTTATTTTTAAAACATTAAAAAGTTTCAACATAATTCTTTAAAAAATGTAAAAATAAAATATTTTCGAGAGAAAAATATAAATATATTGAAAACCGGTTATAACGAAATTTAAGGGACCACCTTATCTGGACGCTATATCCGAGTCGTAATAAACGATACTCTTTTATTAAACATGTATTTAACAGGATTTCGCCCTTTACAATCGACTTCAATAAACCATCCCAATTTCAATCTTTAATCCGATCCCGAGAATTAATCAATCAAAATAAATCATTTGTAAGCATTTAAAAAAAAACTGTTCTCATCGATCATTGTTTTGGATAGATCAAAAAAATGGACCAGGTTTGTTTATTGAAAATGACGGTTAATTGTTATAACCGATGTCGTTATAACCGGTTTCTACTGTATTAATATTGAGATATATTCTATATTCAGAGATATAACAGAACCGCCTATTAGTCAAGAGATTATTCCTGCTAAATGTAATATCATCATATGAATTTGTTTATTTGCAATTTCCACTAAATATTTATAAAAAAATATATACTCCGTTTATGATAAATAGATGGGAATAATAAATCCTATAATGGGATTCTAGTTCAATCACGAAAATATGAATATCTGACAAGATTTTTATTTAGTCTTATTCAAAATTGGTTCTTATTTTCTATTTTTTAAATGTGCGAGGCATTCATACTAGCACTACAATAAACGTTATAAAAACATTTGTACAACAATAAACGCTAGTATAATTGTGTATAAGATGAGTGTGTTTGTGTATGCGTGTGCGCCGCTGCACACACCCGCCGTGTCGCCCACGTGTGCGGCGCAGCACACCGCGTGATACACATAGTGCTGCTCGTGGACTCCAGTGAACAGGTGAGCGTGGGGACCTGGAATACTTCTTGTCTTACTTTGCAATTTAGTGCTGGATACCAATACCAATAGTATCAACTATTTATAGGTCGTATCGCTTACCATCAGGCGAAAATCAAGCTCGTCTCGTCAATCAAAACAATAAAAAAAAAACTATAAATACTCCATAAAAATAGTATCAACTATTTATAGGAGGTTGTATCGCTTACTATGAGGCGAAAATCAAGCTCGTCTCGTCAATCAAAACAATAAAAAAACTTATAAATACCTGTCGCATAAATAGCCACGTCCCCACCGCCATGACTATTCTCATCAAGTATGATGCCGGCTGGCTGCTTGTAGTCGAATCTCGTCGCGACGAGTATACTCGGCTCGTCTCGCGCGATCTTAGTTCCGTTCTCGTCGCTCACAACGTGGTAGTGCAGGGCGTCGGGCCCCCCAGTACCGTACGACAGTGTAGTGTAGTTTTTACCGTCATATGGTGACTTTTGAGCTATACCTGAAGATTAACAATAAAGTAAAACTTATAGTTAAGGGTTTACTTAAATCGGTAATAGGTTTAAGTTCAAGTTTTAGAACGTCACATTTTTTTGTTATGAGTTTTAAAATAACTCAAGTTTCAAAGCGCTGGCTCATTATTATAAGGTCCTATGTTTTCACTTATGTTGCAAAAGCGAGATTAAACATTTTCATGTTAGTAAAAATTAGAAAAGCCTATTTCTAAAAGACAACTATTCATGGTTTCGCCTTTATTTTGTTTCAGGAGTATTTGAAATTTTCAGTTTGTTTGCCACCGACGTGAGTTCTGTGTGTGCACTCTCTCGTTCACTCTCATAGTTCGGTGAGACGGCAATCCGACATGACCGTAGAGAGATCAGGCGCAGGACCAACGGCTTTACGTGCTCTCCGAGGCACAGGAGTATCACACCGCCAACGTCTAACTCCGAGCTGCGATTGAGTATATTTTTGGAAAAACCCAGTCGCAAATATTTTGCCCGATTCGGGTTTCGAACCCAGGACCTCAGTGCGGGAGTCGTACTCATAGCGTGTACAAATACAACTACACCACTAATGCAGTCGAAATTGCCTATGGAGAATATGCCTATGTCAAAAAACCTTGCTTACCGGTAATATCAGAGTCCCTAAGCGGGTACCCGTTAATAGACAGCGTGTGTCCATGATCACTGGTCACTATGATCAGGGTGTTCTTGGGGTCTGTCACCCGCAAGGCCAGCTGTACCGCATTCTCCATCTCTGCTGCTTCGTTCAGAGCTCTCTTGGCCCAGCCGCGGTGGTGAGCCATGTCTATGTTGCCACCTTCCACCTGCAAAATATCGCTGGCTCACTATTACAAGGGTCTATGTTATTTTTGCACAAATAGCATTATATATCACATGATTATTTGTCTTTTTACGTAAAAAATTATAATCCCAAAGTTTTAAAGCCATAAAATTGACTTTTAAATTTTCCTACACAAGTATCTTTTTGTTTGTACATTGTAACTGCTCCAAAAGGCAAAAATTAACATAGGTCCTTGTAATATTAAGCCAGTTATATCTAGCTCATGCCATTAGTTTTGGAGGTATAAAGGAAATAGGTAATTTCTCGAGATTGTTTCTAACCTACGTTGTAGGATGTAATATCTGGCTCAAATTCCCATATTGGGAAAACGAGTCGTACTTTTTGATTCATGTATAAAATTTTCCACTCATGGGACAACACACTTCACAGGGACTCAAACCCAACACACTTCAAGTTTTAAAGTAAAAATAAAAAGTTAAATTTTCGAACAAATTATAAGTGTATCAATAAAAAGATATTTTAAATTTACACACCCTGATAGCACTAAGGAATTCGTTGCAGCGACAACATCACACCTCCAGACATAAATACACACACACACACACACACACATGCACGCACAAACACTACAAAATCAATATTTTTAAAACAAAATTTTTTGTAAAACGATTTTTGGTAAAAATATTTGATATTTATGGTTAATTTTTGGCACAGTGTTAGTAGAAGTAAAGGAAAGTATTTCATATGTGGTTACATTCATTAACACATTCAAAATGACCTTGTATACCAGGCACCTTCCCAGCTTACCGAAATTGTAAACAAATGAATGCACTGTTTATCAAATTACGTTGGATTTGTTTTAATCCTAACGTAAATATTATTATAAGGTGAATTGATACCCACATAAATACCATACTTTATGTAACATGGTGCAATATAGAGTAAAATATTTGTATTTGCAAGTGCTTTATACTCTGAGCTGTACTAAGTGTTCACCTTGTACTAAAAATGTAAAAAATCTACCCACTCTTTATTGCATAACGTAAAGGAGCGAGTCCACTTAATTTATACGCTAGGGTTGTGACTCTTATAATTTACACCATCAACAAATGATTTCTACTGCCCATGAACATTGGATCCTTTATGGAATAAACACATTTAATTAAATGTGGAAAACACCCCTGAAAAGGAAAAAAAGCGTATTTAGTACTTGCCATAAGATAATATCCATTCTGGTCCGAGGATAGAACTTTTATGGCGGCTTCCACCATATCAGTGAGCGAGGGCATTCCCTCATCACCTCTGTTCCTCTCGTCTTCATACTTCAGGTGACCGTTGGCAAATATACCTGAAAATAATATGCAATTTGTAATGTATTGGTAATAAAGATCAGCACAGCCTAACGGTAACGCAACACTTCCGGGCCGTTAGCGGCGTAGGGCGGACGTCTCCGGTGTGCTGTGCTGTACTTACTGTTTACTTTGTTGTTTTATTCCACTACCCAAAAACACATAAACTGGAGGACATCACACAGTTCAAAATCTCGCCTATAAAGATATCAAAATTAATTTTTCTATGAAAATGACAGTTGCCTCAACTAAGTTGGTAAACTGTTGTAGTTAGCAGTTACTGCAACTAAAAAGCTAAAATAATCAACAGTTGACTAATTGCCAGTTAAGTCAGCTAAATTGATTTGTTGCCTCGCTTTGTAATACAAAATTTGGGGTGATGTCATTATACTGTGGTCAATCGCGGCTTTTACAATCAGCCGAACGGCTTGTCTTCCTGCGTCATTGAGTTGTAAAAAAAATACATAATAATAAGCTAAAACTAGTTACACAACGACTCAGCGAACGGAATGTAAACCCACAGAACTATGTTATTGATCAGAAATAGGCCAAACTGACAAACATTTCTTTTTAAGTCAGTAAAAAGGATGTTTATGTTATTTTGTTTAATCTTTCAATACTCATCTATCTGCGCGAATATTAAGCGTGCAAGCAGTTTATTTATCAGCCGAATCAGCTTGATTCGTCATGCTATGTATAAAAGTGCAGCGAGAAAGTTATTGAACGGGCATGTGACCTGAAGCTCTCTTGCTATAGACGTTTGTAATGATGAATTAAGTAACATTGCGTATGAATGCACGAATGCGATCGTCTTCAAGGGGCCGGATTCCTGTGAGTTCCGCGGTCGTTTTACAAACTGCTTTAATCAGTCAGAATTAAATGTATACCGGAAGAGAGTAGACACTCTGAAGGTAAATTTTTCAATTGTCATATAAACATTATCCGTAAAATAAAGTATATAAATAATATCAGCCCTGTATTATACATATACTGTTCCACTGCTGCACACAAGCCTTCTCTACTACTGAGCGATTAGGCTTTAGTCCACTACTCAAATTCCTATAGAGAACTTCTAAGGTATGCAGGTTTCCTCACGATATTTTCCTTCACCGTTAAAGCAAGCGATAATTCACAAAGAATACACACATCATTTTAGAAAAGTCAGAGGTGCTTGCACTAGAATTTTGAATTCATGAATTGACAGATATCCGTCTCAGCAGTCCGTTCCACAACCAACTACAGTGGGTATTCTATTAAAATCATCTGAGCTATACTGTTTGGATTTTTAAGTTCATGCTGTAGTGTAGTATACAGTCATTTTTACCTTGCGTTCCAAATGAAACCACATATCTTGCCAGACCGGGATTTGAACACGAGACCTCAGATCGGAAGTCATACTGCGCATGTAATACAACTACGCTATCGAGACAGTAAATATTTAGTACAGTGAAAACCGGTTATACCGACATCGAAGGAATCGCCGAATGTGGCTGCTATATCCAATAGTTGTTATAAACGATACGATTTTTATATGCATTAATATAAAGAGACCTCACTAATCGTTATAACCGGTGCATCGCTATAACCGGAATCGTTATAACCGGTTTTTACAATACATAGAATAAATTCCTAATATTTACCTAGTAAGTAGTCAGTGTTCTGATGATCTATCTCTTTAAGTTCCCCGGTATTTTTGACGTAGCTGTACTTCAAATTTCTCTTCTCTTTATCCTGGATGTACACTTCCGTGAGATTCCTGTTGTCTCTCCGTCTGCAGGACCAGGTGTCGTACGGATCCTCCTTCGTGTTGGTAGAGTTAGTCTCGAAGACTTGCCTCCCACCGCCTAATATTACCTAAAAATTGATATTATATGGAGATAGGTAAAAAATATAAATAAGATATCAGTTCATAGATACATGATATAATAGTGTTGACCTCACACACACAAGCTACGAAATAATAGAAAGCTGTGTGCGAAGAATTTACTACGAAGTATTTTCAATATAATACATTTGTTTTTGTAAGTTATTTGTGAAAGCTAACTATTATACCCTGAAAATATAACTGCAGTTGTATCAAATAAAATGAAATAAATATCTATGCTGTCATTTTCTGAAATACAGGATTATCATATATCAATCTGGAATCTCTTATCAGTTGGGATATTAAAACTGGGATGGGTTTTCTAATTGGGATGTTAAAACTAATAGACGGGTTTCTCGCCTACGATAATAGTAAATTACGTATAACAAAATGTACGATCTAAATTATCCCAGACAATTATTGTCCGTCAATTGTCACCAATGACACCGCGCTCAACTGTCAATTGGATTAATTTAGCTATAGTATAGATACCATAGGCGCTCTCGCTAGAGGGGCAGGAGGTTTTTATACTTTTGGATGTGTGGGGTGGTAAAGCGGCGATAGCCTAGTTGGGTGTGGAACGGACTGCCAAGACGAATATCCGCAGGTTCAAATCCCAAGGGCACACACCTCTGATTTTTCTAAAAAATCATGTGTGTATTCTTTGTGAATTTATCGATCGCTTTAACGGTGAAGGAAAACATCGTGAGGAAACCTGCACATCTAAGAAGTTCTCTATAGGAATTTCGAAGGTGTGTGAAGTCTACCAATCCGCACTAGGCCAGCGTGGTGGACTAAGGCCTAATCCCCTCTCAGTTGAGGAGGCCCGTGCTCGGCAGTGGGCAAGTATATAATACGGGGCTGATATTATTATTAAAGGGCGTGCAGCTATGCTATCAAACTATATACAAAAAATTAACATCCCCGTCCCTCTGGGCAAATGCTCACCAAATACTCACATGAAGGTCCCTCCCCGGCCAGTCCTCGACCAACTGCCGCGCAATATCCTTACATTCGGCAGCGTCCTGGGCATCGTGGCCTCGCACTCCCATTTCCGGTAAGCGCTGTGTTGCGTACAGCCCGCTAGGGGGTCGCGTGCGTCACTCGGGTTGTTGTTACTAGACCTGGAGACGAAGATCTTTAAACGAGGATATCTTTAAACCCGACACAATTACGGTATGGTATATGGCAAGGAATGGTAAGTAAAGTGGTGTTCACATAGATCATGAGAAATACCTGATGCCTGAATCCATTACAATGACAATATTTTTTATTCAATAGTGCAACAGACAAGAGCGTCGCCAGCCAGGGGCAGTGAATACGGAGAATGAGAAAAGTAAGAATTGTAAGTAAAGTCGAGAGCACATGTTCCTCCCATAATGCTCCTCCCTCGATTGAACAATAACATAGAGCAGATCGTAATTATGCGTACGGAATATAAGGAATGGAGTTTGTGAATTCGTTCCGAGTTTTAGAACTTCTAGGGGCAGGGGGACAGCTGCCCCTTTTAGCAACAGATAAGATTACTATTAAACATCTCTTACCAGCTCTCCTACCAGCCTTCAGGAACTGCGCAGCTAGGGAGTCTAGCCTCGCAGCGGGCTTGAGTGAAGCGGCACAGTCCCCACGCTCCACGGTGGCGTCAACCCCGACCGTCTCCTGGTTGACCTTCACACCAGAGAACAGCGCTGTGCCAGAACTCGCTGAATCTGGCACCATTTTATTCGCTGAGTACGTCTGGAATTATGATTTTATGTTAGGATTCGTTTTTCGTTGATGAGTTGATTTTGGTACAAATACCAATTTGCCATAATGAATCCATGACAATACTTAAAGCTCTTTATTTAACGGCATTGAAATGTTATTATTCGATATGTCTGCTGTATTGGCAAGGCGATCTATGTCAAGCTAGACACTAGACCATCACAGCATTCATTTAAATATCATAAGATTACAAGACAAAAATGAATTTGCAACCTTTAATTTATCCCCAATGGCTTACTTTTGTGCGGTCGTAGTTAAGTTGCCAACGGTACGAGTACGACCAGCAGGGGACTCTGTTCGAATCTGGGTCGGACCAAAATTACAGTGATGGTTTTCCCATCTTAAAGTACTCCAATCGCAACTCGGAGTCAGGAATTTGCTGTGATATCCCGCGCCTCGAAAGCGCGTAAAGCCGTTCTTCTCCTCCTGATCTCTCCTGGTCATTTCGGCTAGCCGTCTCATGGACTATGAGCCGGAAGGAACAAAGTGCATCTGTATCCACATTGCAGATTTTACCCGGTTTTGACTCCGAGATCCGATACAAAAAGTCCTTTAATTTATAATTACCTTCAGTAAGCCCGTAAATGGAAACTTCTCAAACGCCAGTCGATGAGACGCGCCACCCTTGTATATCCTCGTGGCAGTAACCGTGTTAATCCCCATGCCGTCGCCGACAAACAGGATCACATTCTTAGCAATATTGTTATTTATTTGGAGCGATAGACTTCCTTCGAACTCTTCTCTTGCGAGTTTCTTCCAGTATTCTTGATCTGGTGATGAAATACGGTGGTAAAATTATGGTTGGTGTAGTGGACTATGGATACTGAGTCAGAGATCTGGGATTCGATTTTTAATTTACGCAATTTACGGAGCTCGTTAATTCTTTTTAAAGTGGAATATTTATTTATTTATTTACACTTTCTTGTACACCAGAGACATAGATCATGGAACGAGATAAGGGAATACATTTGATGGTAGAAGATCGCTTTGAAGAAGTGAGAAATAAAACTATGTTATTAAGATCCATTCTACATGAGTAGATTTTCAAAAGTAACTATGAAGATATTCAATGTGTAAAATAGACTTAATTGGTTGCAAAAACATCATGGGGAATGGCTCAGTAAAGTTGATTAACCCTCCCAAGGCCAATAGAACCTGAATAAACCTTAGTCATAGATTTTAACAAAAATGCACACTACACAATTTATAATATGATAAATAAAACTTTGATAACCTACATACAAATAGACATACACTAAAATATCATCTTTCAACTATTAGATAAGACACCTTGCAGGAACTTGCATTCCTAATTCCTAAATATGATTTGTATTATGTGGGCATGGAAAATTGTACCCTATTGCACCTGATGGGGAAGCAAAGTGGGGTCTAAATAGGGCATCAATGGATGAAAAATGGATTTATGTATTAACATATTATATATTTAAATATTATGAAAATTCACCAACACATAAGGTAAATCTCTAACTTTTAATTCCCTCTTGAAAAGGAAAGACATACTTCTTTTTTTATTTTACACTATCACTGTTTATAAAGTTGTAAACAATCTATTTTGGTTTTAGGTTTTGTACCTACTATTTATTGTATTGTTTAAAGATATTGATATGGTAAGTAAAGTTTAAAAAATATAAAAATAACTTCAGATTATTAAAAATATTATTCAAATATTCAATCACTTATATGTACTTAATTAATGTACCTAATTTCAAGCATTCATTTTA